>NC_134271.1:2434017-2692446 GCF_031893055.1 Leptodactylus fuscus | reverse complement strand
TAGTTGATGTCACAGTACAGGTATAATACAACAGTGATGTCAGCAGTACAGAGATAATACACACAGTGATGTCCACAGTACAGAGATAATACAGCACAGTGATTGTCACAAGTACAGAGATAATAACACACAGGTGATGTCACAGTACAGGAGTAATACATACAGTACAGTGATGTCACAGTACAAGGATAATACACACAGTGATGTCACAGTACAGAGATAATACACACAGTGATGTCACAGTACAGGATAATACATACAGTACAGTGATGTCACAGTACAGAGATAATACACACAGTGATGTCACAGTACAGGATAATACACACAGTGATGTCACAGTACAGAGATAATACACACAGTGATGTCACAGTACAGGATAATACACACAGTGATGTCACAGTACAGGATAATACACACAGTGATGTCACAGTACAGGATAATACACACAGTGATGTCACAGTACAGGATAATACACACAGTGATGTCACAGTACAGGATAATACACACAGTGATGTCACAGTACAGAGATAATACACACAGTGATGTCACAGTACAGAGATAATACACACAGTGATGTCACAGTACAGAGATAATACACACAGTGATGTCACAGTACAGAGATAATACACACAGTGATGTCACAGTACAGGATAATACACACAGTGTAGATAATACACACAGTGATGTCATAGTACAGAGATAATACACACAGTGATGTCCACAGTACAGAGATAATACACACAGTGATGTCACAGTACAGGATAATACACACAGTGATGTCACAGTACAGAGATAATACACACAGTGATGTCACAGTACAGGATAATACACACAGTGATGTCACAGTACAGAGATAATACACACAGTGATGTCACAGTACAGAGATAATACACACAGTGATGTCACAGTACAGGATAATACACACAGTGATGTCACAGTACAGGATAATACACACAGTGATGTCACAGTACAGAGATAATACACACAGTGATGTCACAGTACAGGATAATACACACAGTGATGTCACAGTACAGGATAATACACACAGTGATGTCACAGTACAGGATAATACACACAGTGATGTCACAGTACAGGATAATACACACAGTGATGTCACAGTACAGGATAATACACACAGTGATGTCACAGTACAGAGATAATACACACAGTGATGTCACAGTACAGGATAATACACACAGTGATGTCACAGTACAGGATAATACACACAGTGATGTCACAGTACAGGGATAATACACACAGTGATGTCACAGTACAGGATAATACACACAGTGATGTCACAGTACAGGATAATACACACAGTGATGTCACAGTACAGGATAATACACACAGTGATGTCACAGTACAGGATAATACACACAGTGATGTCACAGTACAGAGATAATACACACAGTGATGTCACAGTACAGGATAATACACACAGTGATGTCACAGTACAGGATAATACACACAGTGATGTCACAGTACAGGATAATACACACAGTGATGTCACAGTACAGGATAATACACACAGTGATGTCACAGTACAGGATAATACACACAGTGATGTCACAGTACAGGATAATACACACAGTGATGTCACAGTACAGGATAATACACACAGTGATGTCACAGTACAGAGATAATACACACAGTGATGTCACAGTACAGGATAATACACACAGTGATGTCACAGTACAGAGATAATACACACAGTGATGTCACAGTACAGAGATAATACACACAGTGATGTCACAGTACAGAGATAATACACACAGTGATGTCACAGTACAGGATAATACACACAGTGATGTCACAGTACAGAGATAATACACACAGTGATGTCACAGTACAGAGATAATACACACAGTGATGTCACAGTACAGAGATAATACACACAGTGATGTCACAGTACAGGATAATACACACAGTGATGTCACAGTACAGAGATAATACACACAGTGATGTCACAGTACAGGATAATACACACAGTGATGTCACAGTACAGAGATAATACACACAGTGATGTCACAGTACAGGATAATACACACAGTGATGTCACAGTACAAGGATAATACACACAGTGATGTCACAGTACAGAGATAATACACACAGTGATGTCACAGTACAGAGATAATACACACAGTGATGTCACAGTACAGAGATAATACACACAGTGATGTCACAGTACAGGATAATACATACAGTACAGTGATGTCACAGTACAGGATAATACACACAGTGATGTCACAGTACAGAGATAATACACACAGTGATGTCACAGTACAGAGATAATACACACAGTGATGTCACAGTACAGGATAATACATACAGTACAGTGATGTCACAGTACAGAGATAATACACACAGTGATGTCACAGTACAGGATAATACACACAGTGATGTCACAGTACAGAGATAATACACACAGTGATGTCACAGTACAGGATAATACACACAGTGATGTCACAGTACAGGATAATACACACAGTGATGTCACAGTACAGGATAATACACACAGTGATGTCACAGTACAGGATAATACACACAGTGATGTCACAGTACAGGATAATACACACAGTGATGTCACAGTACAGAGATAATACACACAGTGATGTCACAGTACAGAGATAATACACACAGTGATGTCACAGTACAGAGATAATACACACAGTGATGTCACAGTACAGGATAATACACACAGTGATGTCACAGTACAGAGATAATACACACAGTGATGTCACAGTACAGAGATAATACACACAGTGATGTCACAGTACAGAGATAATACACACAGTGATGTCACAGTACAGGATAATACACACAGTGATGTCACAGTACAGAGATAATACACACAGTGATGTCACAGTACAGAGATAATACACACAGTGATGTCACAGTACAGGATCAGTACAGGATAATACACACAGTGATGTCACAGTACAGGATAATACACACAGTGATGTCACAGTACAGGATAATACACACAGTGATGTCACAGTACAGGATAATACACACAGTGATGTCACAGTACAGAGATAATACACACAGTGATGTCACAGTACAGGATAATACACACAGTGATGTCACAGTACAGGATAATACACACAGTGATGTCACAGTACAAGGATAATACACACAGTGATGTCACAGTACAGAGATAATACACACAGTGATGTCACAGTACAGGGATAATACACACAGTGATGTCACAGTACAGAGATAATACACACAGTGATGTCACAGTACAGGATAATACATACAGTACAGTGATGTCACAGTACAGGATAATACACACAGTGATGTCACAGTACAGGATAATACACACAGTGATGTCACAGTACAGGATAATACACACAGTGAAGTCACAGTACAGAGATAATACACACAGTGATGTCACAGTACAGGGTAATACACACAGTGATGTCACAGTACAGAGATAATACACACAGTGATGTCACAGTACAGGGATAATACACACAGTGATGTCACAGTACAGGGATAATACACAGTGATGTCACAGTACAGAGATAATACACACAGTGATGTCACAGTACAGGGATAATACACACAGTGATGTCACAGTACAGGATAATACACACAGTGATGTCACAGTACAGAGATAATACACACAGTGATGTCACAGTACAGGATAATACACACAGTGATGTCACAGTACAGGATAATACACACAGTGATGTCACAGTACAGGATAATACACACAGTGATGTCACAGTACAGGATAATACACACAGTGATGTCACAGTACAGGATAATACACACAGTGATGTCACAGTACAGAGATAATACACACAGTGATGTCACAGTACAGGATAATACACACAGTGATGTCACAGTACAGGATAATACACACAGTGATGTCACAGTACAGGATAATACACACAGTGATGTCACAGTACAGGATAATACACACAGTGATGTCACAGTACAGAGATAATACACACAGTGATGTCACAGTACAGGATAATACACACAGTGATGTCACAGTACAGAGATAATACACACAGTGATGTCACAGTACAGAGATAATACTCACAGTGATGTCACAGTACAGAGATAATACACACAGTGATGTCACAGTACAGGATAATACACACAGTGATGTCACAGTACAGGGATAATACACACAGTGATGTCACAGTACAGGATAATACACACAGTGATGTCACAGTACAGGATAATACACACAGTGATGTCACAGTACAGGATAATACACACAGTGATGTCACAGTACAGAGATAATACACACAGTGATGTCACAGTACAGGGATAATACACACAGTGATGTCACAGTACAGGATAATACACACAGTGATGTCACAGTACAGAGATAATACACACAGTGATGTCACAGTACAGAGATCCTCCTCTAGCGCCTCCTGGAGTCTCTGGGTTGTTGGTGTATTACTGGATGGATCTTCAGGACTGAGAGCCTTTAAACCACTTTCCCTTTATGAGGGACAGAGTTTCTCCTTCTAATAGCTCAGAATTCACTAATAAGATGTACGGTGATGACGTTTTCTACACTGGACAACCCCTTTATAACCAGTAAGACACAGAGTCAGAGTCGGCGGTTCCTCCAGAAGTTCCGGTTTCCTCGCAGTAATATAATCTGGAGATGTCCCGGCCCTTCGTGTCTTGTACAGAGGTGACAGAATGTTCTTCGTGGTGCCATCTGGGGCGGTCATTGTCCCCGTTGTTTACTTATAGGCTGCCCGGGGCGATGTCCTTGTCCTTGATTCTTCTATTGTCCCCCCACCCTAATCTGTAGGTGGCGCCGTTTTCTGTTCCTTCTTTATCTTTGGATGAGTAAAACAAGAAACTGGTGAATCCCAAAGATGCGTCAGATCTGTAAAGCCTGGAAGTGGGGGCCAGCATGGAAAGGGTTAAAGGGAATGGGGCGCAGATACCAAAACGTGTCACTGATTTCTACTGTTGACATTTTCTGATTTTTTTATTCTATTTCCTGTACTTTATTATGGGGCGGCCATCTTGCTTGATCTTCTCCAGGGTCCAGGACTCAGCTGAGGACTGGAGACATCAGTTTTGTTAATAACACATCTCTTTCCTTGCTATACTCCCCGCTCCACAACCCCCGGCGGCTCCTTAAGTTTCCGCTCTCTGACCTCTCTGTGGTTGGCGTCTTTTCCAGGTGATGTATAGAACTTCTGTGACTGACCTGGACAGGGGCGATGCGAGTGGTCGCAGATACGTGATAGATAAGCAGGGAAAGGTTCAGTCATTTTTATTAGATGGGTCCGCTGTACATTCTGTTCTGTCCTGAGACTTGTAGTTCCTCGGCCTTGTCTAATATTGCTGAGTCCATGGCAGAGTTTCTAGATGTTCTGTGCAGAGTCCTGCAAACCTCCTCCATGTGAGTCACCCCCTAGGATAAGTCTAAGGGGCTCTTGGAGACCCCGTATTCAGGTAAGTTATGTCCTATCCAGGGGACAAGTGTCTGAGCCCCGGAGCCCCACCCGAGACCCCCCATCCATGAGAACCTGACCAGTACTGGACTAACTGGTTTACTGGCCAGCAGGACAAGCTGCAGGGACTGGACAGAGTCCCCATAGTGATCAGCTACTCCCTAGGAGGATCCCCCTTAGGCTGTCCTCACACATGGCAGCCATGGCAGGGATACAGGAGCCGCCTTTTTCTTTTCGGTGTTTGCAGATAATGGCTCCGTTCCATTTCTGTCACCCCGAGGTGAAAATGTGGAATGTAATCTGTCCCGTGTGTAAGGCGAGCCGCGGCTGGTGTGTCCCGCGCCGGCTCATTGGACGCTTTTATGTTTTGTCCTCACATTATTGTTACGCTCCTAAAATAGGTTAATGTAAAACAGAGATCGGAGGATCCGGAGAAGATGGAGGCCGGCAAATACCTGACAGTCCTGTCCTATCTGCTGAGAGCCGGCCTGTCCTTACCCTACCAGGTGAGACGCGGACCAATGACTTGTATAGGGTCTATATACTCCTTGTATAGGGTGTATATATTCCTTGTATAGGGGTGTATGGACTTGTTGTATAGGGTCTATATACTCCTTGTATAGAGGTCTATGGACTTGTTGTATAGGGTCTATATACTCCTTGTATAGGGTCTATATATTCGTTGTATAGGGGTCTATAGACTTGTTGTGTAGGGTCTATATATTCCTTGTATAGGGGTCTATGGACTTGTTGTATAGGGGGTATTTATGGCCAAAGGGAAGGTGAAACATCAACTTGGGAGACCCTTTTGTGAGGTGATCCCCAAGGATTGAGGTCACGGCAAAAATGGGAATGTTCTTTAAATGGGGTGTGGCTAATATTATAGAGGGCGGCTCAGGCAATGGCATCGAACCTCAAAGAGCAAATCCAAAAACATTCCTAGCAGATCCATATATATTATATTAACCCCTGTGTCTGTCTTTTCATTGTGATGATCCCTGTGTCCCCTATACATTGTAATAACCCCTCTGTCTCTCTGTACATTGCAATATCCCCTGTGTCCCCATACATTGGAATAACCCCTCTTTCTCTGTATAAATTGTAATAACCCCGTGTCCCCTATACATTGTATAAACCCTGGTGTCCCCTATATATTGAGATATACCGTGTCCCCTATTCATTGTAGAAATTCCTGTGTCCCCTATACATTGTATCAATCCCTCTGTCTCTCTATACATTGTAATAACCGCTGTGTCCCCTATACATTTAACCCGTGTCCCCTATACATTGTATCAATCCCTCTGTCTCTCTATACAGTATAATAATCCGTGTCCCCTATACATTGTAATAACCGCTGTGTCCCCTATACATTGTAATCACCGCTGTGTCCCCTATACATGGTGTTTCCTATATTTGATAACACAGGTCGATGCTATAATGTGTCTGTTTTTCTTCTTAGACCGCAGATGAAATAGAAAGTCCCAATGGTGAGTGCTGACCTTATACAATTCTATAGGGTACAGGGAGCCAAAACACAACATAAAGGGGCCGAATCACTGAGACCTGCGCACAAGAAAACTGGCGAACAAGCCTGGAAAAATTAGGGAGATTTTTTGCACAAGTCTGAAGTTTTGTGAAAGTTTTAACTTTTTAAGTTTTGTGTTCATACACCACTTTTCACGGAGAGGGCACAGAGGGGGTGTGGAGGGACACAGAGGGGGTGGGGAGGGGGCACGGAGGGGGCGTACAGGGGCACGGAGGGAGCGGGGAGGGGGCGTGCAGGGCCACAGAGGGGCACGGAGGGGGCATGGAGGGTCTGTCAGATTTATAATACTGGAAATCTACACTAGGAAGGAGATGGCCTAGATACCGGCTTAGACGCACCAATGTATAAGGAACCTCATCAAAAACGAGGCACAAGATCCCAGCGGGAATATCAGGAGCAGAAGCGGAAACTCCGGCCTCATAAATCAGCCCCAAAGATTCTGAATCCTATAAAGACCAAATGAAGAAAAAAATGTAAATGCCCTCAATATTTGGTGTGACCTTTGCTCTTTGAAGGAGGAGTCCTGGAATTGATGATCCGGCCCCCACAGAATTAGTCCAGTCTGTCTTGGATGACAAGAAGAGAGAGACGGATTGGAGCAAGCAACATCCAGAGAAGATCTGGGCTTAGCTCTCCAAGATGGCGGCGGGAACAACCTCTCGGCCCAGGTCTGCCAAAAACGGTCTGTATCAAGAAGAAGGCAAAGGGCAAAGGTCACACCGAATATTAATGGGATTTACATTTCTCTTTTCTTCATTCACTTCATAAAATAAACTATTAACCCTTCTATTGCTTCCCGATCAGCATTTTAACCCACACCTGCCTAAAACTTTTACACAGTACCACATAGTAAAATATGGTGTAATCAGTTACCGCAGGAGTCCCCGACCCGACCCACTCCATGCAAGCACAGACCTTCTGCTCCGGACCCGAGTTGTCAGACTGGTCACTTGTATACACTGTAACCTCTTTGATACCTCTTGTCTGTTTCTGCAGGGTCTGAGAATTCGGAGGACGACATCTTCAGTATAAACATCAAACAGGACAAAGGTAACACCGAAAACACCAAATACCGAACCCATAGAACAACCGCCGGGGTGTAACGGGGTAAAAGACAATAAACAAGAGAAAAAACCCTCAAATATCTATAGAACTATTATACCCATCTATAGGGTCAGCAGAGAGGGCGATGGACTCAAATAATAGTATGGGGTATGTATGGGATATATATGGGATGTATTAGATATATATGGGATATGTTTGTAGCGTATGTGATTTATATGGGATCTTTGGGCTATATATGGGATATGCATGGAGTGTATGTGATTTATATGGGATATATATGGGATATGCATGGAGTGTATGTGATTTATATGGGATATATATGGGATATGCATGGAGTGTATGTGATTTATATGGGATGTCTAGTATATAGGGGGTACGTCCCACTCTTGTATATTCTTAGGACACTATTCGATCTTGTATAGTCTCCTGTCTGTCTCAGTCCCGTAAGCCTGGCCCATCCTATACGTACCTCTCCCTATAGCTGCAGCTCATGCCCTGCTTGATCTCCTTATCTGTCCTTCTAATCTTTGGCTTGGTCTTGTTATATACAGGCAGTAAGAGGCTGCTCCGCCATGGAGATATCGCCGTCCCCTTGGGCCGCAGTGCCCTGGGCTGCCCGGGTCTAGGATGCTTCTGGCCAAAATCCAGCTCTGGAGTAGTTGCCGTCCCCTACACGTTGTCTTCTGACTACTGTAAGCTGTTGTAGATATCTATGAGGTGGCTCCTAAGTCGTTGTACCTCTGGACTGACCTCTCTACCGTCTCTTGTTCCCGCAGCCCCTGCCAACGCCGCCATCATCCAATCGGCCATATTGGAATATTCTGCCCTGACTTGTATCCGCTTTGTGGAAAGGAAAACGGAGACAGATTATATCCAGATCCGCTCAGTGGATGGGTGAGTAATATGGACGCTCTGCCGAGCACGTAGGGGCCCTTATTAATGGGAGATATATCAATGTTTAGAATGATACATGTATATAGGTTCCTATTCGGCACTGTATATATATATACAGTTAGGGCCAGAAATATTTGGACAGTGACACAAGTTTTGTTATTTTAGCTGTTTACTAAAACATGTTCAGAAATACAATGATATATATAATATGGGCTGAAAGTGCACACTGCCAGCTGCAATATGAGAGTTTCCACATCCAAATCGGAGAAAGGGTTTAGGAATCATAGCTCTGTAATGCATAGCCTCCTCTTTTTCAAGGGACCAAAAGTAATTGGACAATGGACTCTAAGGGCTGCAATTAACTCTGAAGGCATCTCCCTCGTAAACCTGTAATCAATGAAGTAGTTTAAAGGTCTGGGGTTGATTCCAGGTGTGAGGTTTTGCATTTGGAAGCTGTTGCTGTGACCAGACAACATGCGGTCAAAGGAACTCTCAATTGAGGTGAAGCAGAACATCCTGAGGCTGAAAAAAAAAGAAAAAAATTCATCAGAGAGATAGCAGACATGCTTGGAGTAGCAAAATCAACAGTCGGGTACATTCTAAGAAAAAAGGAATTGACTGGTGAGCTTGGGAACTCAAAAAGGCCTGGGCGTCCACGGATGACAACAGTGGTGGATGATCGCCGCATACTTTCTTTGGTCAAGAAGAACCCGTTCACAACATCAACTGAAGTCCAGAACCCTCTCAGTGAAGTAGGTGTATCTGTCTCTAAGTCAACAGTAAAGAGAAGACTCCATGAAAGTAAATACAAAGGGTTCACATCTAGATGCAAACCATTCATCAATTCCAAAAATAGACAGGCCAGAGTTACATTTGCTGAAAAACACCTCAAGAAGCCAGCTCAGTTCTGGAAAAGTATTCTATGGACAGATGAGACAAAGATCAACCTGTACCAGAATGATGGGAAGAAAAAAGTTTGGAGAAGAAAGGGAACGGCACATGATCCAATTCACACCACATCCTCTGTAACACATGGTGGAGGCAACGTGATGGCATGGGCATGCATGGCTTTCAATGGCGGCACTGGGTCACTTGTGTTTATTGATGACATAACAGCAGACAAGAGTAGCCGGATGAATTCTGAAGTGTACCGGGATATACTTTCAGCCCAGATTCAGCCCAGATTCTGCCAAGTTGATCGGACGGCGCTTCATAGTCCAGATGGACAATGACCCCAAGCATACAGCCAAAGCTACCCAGGAGTTCATGAGTGCAAAAAAGTGGAACATTCTGCAATGGCCAAGTCACTCACCAGATCTTACCCCAATTGAGCATGCATTTCACTTGCTCAAATCCAGACTTAAGGCGGAAAGACACACAAACAAGCAAGACCTGAAGGCTGCGGCTGTAACGGCCTGGCAAAGCATTAAGAAGGAGGAAACCCAGCGTTTGGTGATGTCCATGGGTTCCAGACTTAAGGCAGTGATTGCCTCCAAAGGATTCACAACAAAATATTGAAAATAAAAATATTTTGTTTGGGTTATGTTTATTTGTCCAATTACTTTTGAGCTCCTAAAATGTGGAGTGTTTGTAAAGAAATGTCTACAATTCCTACATTTTCTATCAGAGATTTTTGTTCAACCCTTCAAATTAAACGTTACAATCTGCACTTGAATTCTGTTGTAGAGGTTTCATTTCAAAACCAATGTGGTGGCATGCAGAGCCCAACTCGCGAAAATTGTGTCACTGTCCAAATATTTCTGGCCCTAACTGTATATATATGACAGAATACGCCATTGTGTTGCCGCACAGTGTGAATAGGCTCCTCTTCCCATTCCTGTCATGTTGCTTCTATTTCTGATCGGTTCGAGCTTCTTCCGTCTTCACTTCTTTTGGAAATTTCCCTCCTTGCCTTAGAGGCCACAAGATAAGGGTAAAACGAAGACAGTATAAGGAGTAGGGGGCCGAATCCTGGAGCGGCGGTGGCCATGGGCTCATAGGTTACCCAGGACTTGGGGGTCACGCATAGAAAACAATGGAGTCGGGGGATGGTGTGAGGTGTGGAGAGCAATAAAAAATTATGTTTGGAATGTTCCCCTCTGCCCCGGCCAGTCAGGACAGTTGGGTGGAGGCCGAGCCCAGCTGGTCTGGAGTATCATGGAGAAGGTTATGTGTATCTGGAGAAAGCAGGGCCAATCATACGGACAATCAAGAACAACAAGTGTTGAGTATTTTTCTGGGTCTACCAGGGTCCCAGCAGGTCTTCTCTCCTCGAGGTTCTTCTTCTAGACGTCTTCCTTCTTCCTCTCTCTCTCACGTTCTCCCTGTTCTTTCTTTATCTCTCAGTTTCTTTCCATTTCTCTCTAGAATTTTTCTCTCTAGAAAGTCCTCTGATGATTCGGATGCTCCTTCAGATGCTGGTCCTATCTAGGCAGGATTGGAGGACCCCAGGACCTTTCTCTACTCAACCCTGGCTGTCTATCCAAAGGGATTGTACAACACGAACTCAACCACGTCCTGGGACTTGTCCATGAACACATGAGGAGCGACCGCGACATCTACGTGGACATAAACTGGATGTATATATCAGACGGTAATGTCACATGTACGGTACATATTATATGGGATGTACTTAATGTATGTACACAGTGACTGTACCAGCAGAATAGTGAGCGCAGCTCTGGAGTATAATACAGGATAAGTAATGTAATGTATGTACACAGTGACTGTACCAGCAGAATAGTGAGCGCAGCTCTGGGGTATAATACAGGATAAGTAATGTAATGTACGTACACAGTGACTACACCAGCAGAATAGTGAGCGCAGCTCTGGAGTATAATACAGGATAAGTAATGTAATGTATGTACACAGTGACTGTACCAGCAGAATAGTGAGCGCAGCTCTGGAGTATAATACAGGATAAGTAATGTAATGTATGTACACAGTGACTGTACCAGCAGAATAGTGAGCGCAGCTCTGGAGTATAATACAGGATAAGTAATGTAATGTATGTACACAGTGACTGTACCAGCAGAATAGTGAGCGCAGCTCTGGGGTATAATACAGGATAAGTAATGTAATGTATGTACACAGTGACTGTACCAGCAGAATAGTGAGCGCAGCTCTGGGGTATAATACAGGATAAGTAATGTAATGTATGTACACAGTGACTGTACCAGCAGAATAGTGAGCGCAGCTCTGGAGTATAATACAGGAGAAGTAATGTAATGTATGTACACAGTGACTGTACCAGCAGAATAGTGAGCGCAGCTCTGGAGTATAATACAGGATAAGTAATGTAATGTATGTACACAGTGACCAGCAGAATAGTGAGCGCAGCTCTGGAGTATAATACAGGATAAGTAATGTAATGTATGTACACAGTGACTGTACCAGCAGAATAGTGAGCGCAGCTCCGGAGTATAATACAGGATAAGTAATGTAATGTATGTACACAGTGACTGCACCAGCAGAATAGTGAGCGCAGCTCTGGAGTATAATACAGGATAAGTAATGTAATGTATGTACACAGTGACTGTACCAGCAGAATAGTGAGTGCAGCTCTGGGGTATAATACAGGATAAGTAATGTAATGTATGTACACAGTGACCAGCAGAATAGTGAGCGCAGCTCTGGAGTATAATACAGGATAAGTAATGTAATGTATGTACAGAGTGACTGCACTAGCAGAATAGTGAGTGCAGCTCTGGGGTATAATACAGGATAAGTAATGTAATGTATGTACACAGTGACTGTACCAGCAGAATAGTGAGCGCAGCTCTGGGGTATAATACAGGATAAGTAATGTAATGTATGTACACAGTGACTGTACCAGCAGAATAGTGAGCGCAGCTCTGGGGTATAATACAGGATAAGTAATGTAATGTATGTACACAGTGACCAGCAGAATAGTGAGCGCAGCTCTGGGGTATAATACAGGATAAGTAATGTAATGTATGTACACAGTGACTGTACCAGCAGAATAGTGAGCGCAGCTCTGGGGTATAATACAGGATAAGTAATGTAATGTATGTACACAGTGACCAGCAGAATAGTGAGCGCAGCTCTGGAGTATAATACAGGATAAGTAATGTAATGTATGTACACAGTGACTGTACCAGCAGAATAGTGAGCGCAGCTCTGGGGTATAATACAGGATAAGTAATGTAATGTATGTACACAGTGACTGTACCAGCAGAATAGTGAGCGCAGCTCTGGGGTATAATACAGGATAAGTAATGTAATGTATGTACACAGTGACTGCACCAGCAGAATAGTGAGCGCAGCTCTGGAGTATAATACAGGATAAGTAATGTAATGTATGTACACAGTGACTGTACCAGCAGAATAGTGAGCGCAGCTCTGGAGTATAATACAGGATAAGTAATGTAATGTATGTACACAGTGACTGCACCAGCAGAATAGTGAGCGCAGCTCTGGAGTATAATACAGGATAAGTAATGTAATGTATGTACACAGTGACCAGCAGAATAGTGAGCGCAGCTCTGGAGTATAATGCAGGATCAGTAATGTAATGTATGTACACAGTGACTGTACCAGCAGAATAGTGAGCACAGCTCTGGGGTATAATACAGGATAAGTAATGTAATGTATGTACACAGTGACTGCACCAGCAGAATAGTGAGCGCAGCTCTGGAGTATAATACAGGATAAGTAATGTAATGTATGTACACAGTGACTGCACCAGCAGAATAGTGAGCGCAGCTCTGGAGTATAATACAGGATAAGTAATGTAATGTATGTACACAGTGACTGCACCAGCAGAATAGTGAGCGCAGCTCTGGAGTATAATACAGGATAAGTAATGTATGTACACAGTGATTGCACCAGCAGAATAGTGAGCGCAGCTCTGGAGTATAATACAGGATAAGTAATGTAATGTATGTACACAGTGACTGCAACAGCAGAATAGTGAGCGCAGCTCTGGAGTATAATACAGGATAAGTAATGTAATGTATGTACACAGTGACTGCACCAGCAGAATAGTGAGCGCAGCTCTGGAGTATAATACAGGATAAGTAATGTAATGTATGTACACAGTGACTGCACCAGCAGAATAGTGAGTGCAGCTCTGGAGTATAATACCGGATAAGTAATGTAATGTATGTACACAGTGACTGCATCAGCAGAATAGTGAGCGCAGCTCTGGAGTATAATACAGGATAAGTAATGTAATGTATGTACACAGTGACTGTACCAGCAGAATACTGAGCGCAGCTCTGGAGTATAATACAGGATAAGTAATGTAATGTATGTACACAGTGACTGTACCAGCAGAATAGTGAGTGTAGCTCTGGAGTATAATACAGGATAAGTAATGTAATGTATGTACACAGTGACTGCACCAGCAGAATAGTGAGCGCAGCTCTGGAGTATAATACAGGATATAACTATACATAGCTAATACAATGTATATACAAAGTGATTATTATATAATTTTCCTTTTTACATATACACAGCCTACAAAAGCAACTTTGAGAAGTCGCAGCCAGACACCAATAACCTGGGCTTGCAGTACGATTACACGTCTGTGATGCATTATGGAAGGTAATTGAACAAGTCATTAAGTCCTTTACGTACTGACCAATCAGAAAGAGCCTCTCATTGTTATAAAGCTCTTTGGGGAATGAAGTCTGATCTGATTGGCTGCTACCTGGATGTTATCCCCTTGTTTTGTATCTCCCTCTATATGGTCAGATTTGCCTTCACCAGTGTCCCCGGACAGCCCACAATAGTACCAAAGCCGGATGCCAGCGTCTCTATAGGGCAGAGGAACGGACTGAGCAGCCTGGACCTGATGAAGATAAATCGTCTCTATCAATGTGGTGAGGAGGTGACACCTTTACTATGAGATTATATACACACCTCTAAGCGCTCGGACCCCTCCAATCTGTTATTTCCTATCCTGTGCACAGAGGGGTAACTCCTTTAACCATTTGGACCACAGATCAGTTTTCCCCACCTAACATGTCTGAGATTCGTTCAGGTCTCATCCACTTTCCTGCTGTTCTAGTCCAGATATCTGACCAGTAAATCAGCAGCGTTTCCATCCAGTGTGAACGCCCCCCCAAGTCACCGGTGTTCATGCCGTTCACGTTCTTGACCTCTCTACATTTGTTATCTCCGTGTTTTTTCTCATAGACGTCTGTAGTTTTCTTCTCTGTGACACTTCGGGGACATTTCACCCCCCATCAATGAACCGGCCGGACTGTGTGTGGCTCATCCGTGTTCCAACAAACAAGGTATGTCATGGACATGTGATCCGGTGCCGCATGTCTGGGGCGTATTGACATATCATGTGTATATTTTAGAGACCTCCTTGTGGCTCCAGCGCCTCCATTATTATACTGAACCCGGTCTATGTTTGTCTCAGTAGAACCTCTGGAGGATCCTAAAATGGGGTCCTGTTATAGTCTTGTAACCTACAAAGGGTTTTCAGGGACTTCTTAGTGGTGACTTGTCCTTCTCTTCTTCCATCTTAGTGATGACTTGTCCTTCTCTTCTTCCATCTTAGTGGTGACTTGTCCTTCTCTTCTTCCATCTTAGTGGTGACTTGTCCTTCTCTTCTTCCATCTTAGTGATGACTTGTCCTTCTCTTCTTCCATCTTAGTGATGACTTGTCCTTCTCTTCTTCCATCTTAGTGGTGACTTGTCCTTCTCTTCTTCCATCTTAGTGGTGACTTGTCCTTCTCTTCTTCCATCTTAGCGGTGACTTGTCCTTCTCTTCTTCCATCTTAGTGGTGACTTGTCCTTCTCTTCTTCCATCTTAGCAGTGACTTGTCCTTCTCTTCTTCCATCTTAGCGGTGACTTGTCCTTCTCTTCTTCCATCTTAGTGGTGACTTGTCCTTCTCTTCTTCCATCTTAGTGGTGACTTGTCCTTCTCTTCTTCCATCTTATTGGTGACTTGTCCTTCTCTTCTTCCATCTTAGCGGTGACTTGTCCTTCTCTTCTTCCATCTTAGCAGTGACTTGTCCTTCTCTTCTTCCATCTTAGCAGTGACTTGTCCTTCTCTTCTTCCATCTTAGCAGTGACTTGTCCTTCTCTTCTTCCATCTTAGCGGTGACTTGTCCTTCTCTTCTTCCATCTTAGTGGTGACTTGTCCTTCTCTTCTTCCATCTTAGCAGTGACTTGTCCTTCTCTTCTTCCATCTTAGCGGTGACTTGTCCTTCTCTTCTTCCATCTTAGTGATGACTTGTCCTTCTCTTCTTCCATCTTAGCGGTGACTTGTCCTTCTCTTCTTCCATCTTAGCAGTGAATTGTCCTTCTCTTCTTCCATCTTAGCGGTGACTTGCCCTTCTCTTCTTCCATCTTAGCGGTGACTTGCCCTTCTCTTCTTCCTTCTTAGCGGTGACTTGCCCTTCTCTTCTTCCTTCTTAGCGGTGACTTGTCCTTCTCTTCTTCCATCTTAGCGGTGACTTGTCCTTCTCTTCTTCCATCTTAGTGATGACTTGTCCTTCTCTTCTTCCATCTTAGCAGTGACTTGTCCTTCTCTTCTTCCATCTTAGTGATGACTTGTCCTTCTCTTCTTCCATCTTAGCGGTGACTTGTCCTTCTCTTCTTCCATCTTAGTGATGACTTGTCCTTCTCTTCTTCCATCTTAGTGGTGACTTGTCCTTCTCTTCTTCCATCTTAGTGGTGACTTGTCCTTCTCTTCTTCCATCTTAGTGGTGACTTGTCCTTCTCTTCTTCCATCTTAGCAGTGACTTGTCCTTCTCTTCTTCCATGTTTTAGGTGTTTTTGCAGTTTCTCACCTTCACCATGTCTGGCTCCTGCTATAGCGACTACCTGGTGGTTTATGATGGAGTCAGCAAGTCCGCCCCGATCCTTCTGAATGCGACATGTCGGACTGGAGCGCCCCCACCAATGGTGTCTACTGGGAACACGATGCTGGTGGAGATGTGGAGCAAGGAGAAGACAAGTTTCTCAGCCTCATATCACACAGGTAGAATGAGAGGGTCGAAATAGAAATTATAGCCCAATATCGGGAGCACATTTGGGATCTGCTTGAGATGGATCCAGGGTCAGACTTTATTGTCTCCCTTATTGTGGGTTTATTAAATCCTTTTACTTCTTCTTTAAGTGGTTTGTGGAGAAACTTACACAGCAGTTAAAGGGACATTGACGTCTCCAGGATATCCCACCAAGTATTTTCCATCTACTGACTGTAAATGGTCTATTGTGGCCCCTCCGGGGTACAAGGTGAGCAGCTGTAATACACAAGTTCTAATACACCCCCCCCCCGGGGTACAAAGTGAGCATCTGAAATACACATGTACTAATACACACCCCCGGGGTACAAGGTGAGCAGCTGTAATACACATGTACTAATACACACCCCCGGGGTACAAGGTGATCTGCCCTAATACACATGTACTAATACTCACCCCCCCGGGGTACAAGGTGATCTGCCCTAATATTTTCAATGATGATGTATGTAATAAAGTGACCTCCAAATATAAAACCACTTGTCATATATAAATAGTCCAGGTGAATATACGACAGTTTTTATAGATCTTATTAAAGAAATCGGTTTCCTTCTCCACTTATCAGTTACTTTTTACATAGAAGTGTCTGGAGAGGGAGGGGGACCTAGAAAAGACACAACTGCACGCAGCTCTCCTGACACTGCTGTATGTATAAGATACGACTACCTGCAGCGGCTACAATCTGTATACTGTGACTAAGCTCTCCCAACACTGCTACATCTATAAGTTAAGACTCCACTTCTGCCCAGAATGAGGCAATACATCATCCTCCTCCCACTCTCTATAGACTTCTATGCAAAAAGGAAACAGATTTCTTTCTAAACTTTCATCTATTCCCTTGGACTTAATAACTTGATGATTTGGACCTAATACCCCCCATAGGTGCAGCTGAGTTTCACCTCCTTTGCCCTGGAGCTCTCCCGTAACTGTATCTACGACTACCTCTCCGTCCTGCACGGGGACTCCTCAGCGTCAGCAAAGTTTTGTGGATCCAAAAAGATGCCGCCGATGGTGTCTCCAGGGAACTGGGTGCTGCTAGAGTTTCACACTGATAGATCGGTGCAGAGCACCGGCTTCCAGGTCAGGTATATTTGGGGTAAGTGAGGAACCTGAAGACTAACAAGACCATTGGCAAGTGACAGATGAAGCAGAGTTAACGTTGTTGTTTATTCCTTAGCTTGAGGTTAGAGAGGAGACAAAGATGGAAAAGTGCCCAAACTCTAATCTATATACATATATTCATACCCTTCCTATAGAAGACCTACTGAAGTGCCTGAAGCTTCTCCTATAACTTCAAGATCTTGTTCAGCTGACAGCTATTCCTGCTAATCCCTTTTCTATACCTGCACACTCATATATATAGGCAGTCCATGAATTATAGCAAACTCTGGGGCAGTCAGGGTGGGCATAAAGCAGGAGACCCCATCATACTGACCTACCCCAGCAGTGCGTTGTACAGTCCTGCTCCTCCGTCCCCTAGGGTAGAGGGGCTGACATGGCTGCTGACCTCACAGACACCGATGACATCACTCACATACATCACCTGTGTCCACTAAGGCCTAAGGTCTCAGGGTTATGTGAGCCCCTCCACTCCCAGCCTGGTAAGTCCCAGTACAGGAGATAAAAGGGGACCAGGGCTGTAGATCAGGGGACCAGGGCTGTAGATCAGAGCACCAGGGATAGGTGAGGGGGGCTTTATTCTGTTTTACACCCACCCTGAACACTCCTACATTTGCTTTAATTCACAGACAACCCCTTTAAATACATACTGTTGAGTAAAGCACAGCCCAGACTCCTCTGACATGGGCCTAACTCCTGGGGGTAGAAAGGACCGTGCGTGCTAAAATACGTACACAAACCGCTCCCCACTGTGGCAGCTGTGATGTCACATCCCCTGTATACAATCTGTATACTGCAACGTGCCATCACTGCTAAAGCTGATCCGTGCACAGAGCGGTGGAAGTGATGGCCGGCCCAGGGCAGGAATGGAGGGGAAGGGGTGCAGGTCAGGACCAGGCACATTTAATGTCTAACCCTGCTGCATACAGTAACATGCCCAGACACCTGTATAATGTAAGGCTGGGGTCACAAGGGTCGGGCACGCTGCTGAACTTCCATCAGGATATTCCGAAAACCCATCACAGCAAAAACTTCCAACCTGCAGGAATTGCTGCATTGCAAATGTTAAATCTGCCGGTGACACCCCGAGAGCCGGAGCGCAGGAGACTTTGTGTATCAGGATCCAGTTTGCAGCCTTGGGGCCTTGCAGTAGGATGGCCGCGGTGCGCTGACTGACTGTGACTACTGTCCAGTGTCCCCGACCATAACCTGTATCTCATGTATGACAGTGAGGACAATATGGAGGACACGGAATGGACAATGCGTCTAATGTGGTCTATTTTATCTTTGTAGTCTGAGTGGAGACCTGAGGACACACCTGTGCGGGGACCACAAGACGCAGCCTCTGTACTGTACCCAATAAACCCAGTAATGAGAAACCGCTGGCGTCTGTCTCTGCTCTCACTCCTGGCGGCGTCCCCTGGACTAATATAATCTATATACAGATATACAGAGACTGCTGAATATACAGCCACCACTGAAGGGTTAAAGGGCTAGTCTCATCCTTATGACACATCCACAGCAGCGTATACAAGAGATAAACTGAATACACACAAAATAAGCCGAGTATACAGGAAGTAACAGGAGTATACAGGAGATAAGCTGAGTATACAGGAGGTAACAGGAGATAACAGGAGTATACAGGAGGTAAGCGGAGTATACAGGAAATAAGCCGAGTATACAGGAGATAAGTGGAGTATACAGGAGATAACAGGAGTATACAGGAGGTAAGCAGAGTATACAGGAGGTAAGCCGAGTATACAGGAGATAAGCCGAGTATACAGGAGATAAGCGGAGTATACAGGAGATAACAGGAGTATACAGGAGGTAAGCAGAGTATACAGGAGGTAAGCGGAGTATACAGGAGGTAAGAAGAGTATACAGGAGGTAACAGGAGATAACAGGAGTATACAGGAGATAACAGGAGTATACAGGAGGTAAGCAGAGTATACAGGAAATAAGCAGAGTATACAGGAGATAAGCCGAGTATACAGGAGATAAGCGGAGTATACAGGAGATAAGCGGAGTATACAGGAGATAATAGGAGTATACAGGAGATAATAGGAGTATACAGGAGGTAAGCAGAGTATACAGGAGGTAAGCGGAGTATACAGGAGGTAAGAAGAGTATACAGGAGGTAAGAAGAGTATACAGGAGATAAGCAGAGTATACAGGAGATAACAGGAGTATACAGGAGATAAGCAGAGTATACAGGAGATAACAGGAGTATACAGGAGATAACAGGAGTATACAGGAGGTAAGCCGAGTATACAGGAGATAAGCTGAGTATACAGGAGATAAGCAGAGTATACAGGAGGTAAGCCGAGTATATAGAAGATAAGCAGAGTATACAGGAGATAAGCGGAGTATACAGGAGGTAAGCCGAGTATATAGAAGATAAGCAGAGTATACAGGAGGTAAGCCGAGTATATAGAAGATAAGCAGAGTATACAGGAGATAAGCGGAGTATACAGGAGGTAAGCAGAGTATACAGGAGATAACAGGAGTATACAGGAGGTAAGCAGAGTATACAGGAGGTAACAGGAGTATACAGGAGATAACAGGAGTATACAGGAGATAACAGGAGTATACAGGAGGTAAGCAGAGTATACAGGAGATAAGCAGAGTATACAGGAGATAACAGGAGTATACAGGAGATAAGCAGAGTATACAGGAGATAACAGGAGTATACAGGAGATAAGCTGAGTATACAGGAGGTAAGCGGAGTATACAGGAGATAAGCTGAGTATACAGGAGGTAAGCAGAGTATACAGGAGATAAGCAGAGTATACAGGAGGTAAGCAGAGTATACAGGAGATAACAGGAGTATACAGGAGATAACAGGAGTATACAGGAGATAAGCCGAGTATACAGGAGATAAGCAGAGTATACAGGAGATAAGCCGAGTATACAGGAGATAAGCAGAGTATACAGGAGGTAAGAAGAGTATACAGGAGGTAACAGGAGATAACAGGAGTATACAGGAGATAACAGGAGTATACAGGAGGTAAGCAGAGTATACAGGAAATAAGCAGAGTATACAGGAGATAAGCCGAGTATACAGGAGATAAGCCGAGTATACAGGAGATAAGCGGAGTATACAGGAGATAAGCGGAGTATACAGGAGATAATAGGAGTATACAGGAGGTAAGCAGAGTATACAGGAGGTAAGCGGAGTATACAGGAGGTAAGAAGAGTATACAGGAGGTAAGAAGAGTATACAGGAGATAAGCAGAGTATACAGGAGATAACAGGAGTATACAGGAGATAAGCAGAGTATACAGGAGATAACAGGAGTATACAGGAGATAACAGGAGTATACAGGAGGTAAGCCGAGTATACAGGAGATAAGCTGAGTATACAGGAGATAAGCAGAGTATACAGGAGGTAAGCCGAGTATATAGAAGATAAGCAGAGTATACAGGAGATAAGCGGAGTATACAGGAGGTAAGCCGAGTATATAGAAGATAAGCAGAGTATACAGGAGGTAAGCCGAGTATATAGAAGATAAGCAGAGTATACAGGAGATAAGCGGAGTATACAGGAGGTAAGCAGAGTATACAGGAGATAACAGGAGTATACAGGAGGTAAGCAGAGTATACAGGAGGTAAGCAGAGTATACAGGAGATAACAGGAGTATACAGGAGATAACAGGAGTATACAGGAGGTAAGCAGAGTATACAGGAGATAAGCAGAGTATACAGGAGATAACAGGAGTATACAGGAGATAAGCAGAGTATACAGGAGATAAGCAGAGTATACAGGAGATAACAGGAGTATACAGGAGATAAGCAGAGTATACAGGAGATAACAGGAGTATACAGGAGGTAAGCAGAGTATACAGGAGATAAGCAGAGTATACAGGAGATAACAGGAGTATACAGGAGATAAGCAGAGTATACAGGAGATAACAGGAGTATACAGGAGATAAGCTGAGTATACAGGAGGTAAGCGGAGTATACAGGAGATAAGCTGAGTATACAGGAGGTAAGCAGAGTATACAGGAGGTAAGCAGAGTATACAGGAGATAACAGGAGTATACAGGAGATAAGCCGAGTATACAGGAGATAAGCAGAGTATACAGGAGGTAAGCAGAGTATACAGGAGTATACAGGAGATAACAGGAGTATACAGGAGGTAAGCAGAGTATACAGGAGATAAGCAGAGTATACAGGAGGTAAGCAGAGTATACAGGAGTATACAGGAGATAACAGGAGTATACAGGAGATAAGCAGAGTATACAGGAGGTAAGCAGCGTATACAGGAGTATACAGGAGATAACAGGAGTATACAGGAGGTAAGCAGAGTATACAGCCGGCAGGAGCCGCAATCCCTGTCCATGGTGCTGAAGACTTCTCTGCCACACACAACATGGTCGCCGCCTCCGTGACGTCACTTCCGCCCTCCACTAAATCTGTGTTTACATGCTGAGCTGTGCATGAGCGACCCCCGAGGACACAGGAGGGGCCCCTGAGACAGCCCAGCACCAGGAGCAGAGCCAGGGGCCACACTGCGGCCATGAAGGTGAGACTGGGGGGTGTGGGGAGATCTCCTCATACCAGGTCCTGTCTGTGAGATCCCAGCAGAGAAGCCCAAGTAGTCAGTCAGAGCTGTGAGAACTACAACCCCCAACATGAGAGGAGAAGTAATATACCACAGCGGGGGAGACGGGTCTGATGTCAGCCAAGCCCACATGTACTAAAGGGGGCATCTAACTATAAGGCCTGTATGTACACATAGGTAATGGGGTGATAGAGAAGACCCCTATATATACCCCTATATACCATAGAGCTCAGCTTCTCTATTATATACACCTATATATCACACAGCTCAGCTTCTCTCCTATCATATACCCCTATATATCACACCGCTCAGCTTCTCTCCTCTATTCTATACCCCCATATACCACACAGCTCAGCTTCTCTCCTCTCTCCTATACCCCTATATACCACACAGCTCAGCTTCTCTCCTATTATATAACCCTATATATCACACAGCTCAGCTTCTCTCCTCTATCCTATACCCCTATATATCACACAGCTCAGCTTCTCTCCTCTCTCCTATACCCCTATATATCACACAGCTCAGCTTCTCTCCTCTATCATATACCCCTATATACCACACAGCTCAGCTTCTCTCCTCTATCCTATAACCCTATATATCACACAGCTCAGCTTCTCTCCTCTATCATATACCCCTATATACCACACAGCTCAGCTTCTCTCCTCTATCCTATACCCCTATATATCACACAGCTCAGCTTCTCTCCTCTCTCCTATACCCCTATATATCACACAGCTCAGCTTCTCTCCTCTATCCTATAACCCTATATATCACACAGCTCAGCTTCTCTCCTCTATCATATACCCCCATATACCACACAGCTCAGCTTCTCTCCTATTATATAACCCTATATATCACACAGCTCAGCTTCTCTCCTCTATCCTATACCCCTATATATCACACAGCTCAGCTTCTCTCCTCTATCATATACCCCTATATATCACACAGCTCAGCTTCTCTCCTCTATCCTATACCCCTATATATCACACATCTCAGCTTCTCTCCTCTATCCTATACCCCTATATATATATCACACAGCTCAGCTTCTCTCCTCTATCATATACCCCTATATATCACACAGCTCAGCTTCTCTCCTCTATCATATACCCCTATATACCACACAGCTCAACTTCTCTCCTATTATATAACTCTATATACCACACAGCTCAGCTTCTCTCCTATCATATACCCCTATATATCACACAGCTCAGCTCCTCTCCTCTATCCTATACCCCTATATATCACACAGCTCAGCTTCTCTCCTCTATCATATACCCCTATATATCACACAGCTCAGCTTCTCTCCTCTATCATATACCCCTATATACCACACAGCTCAGCTTCTCTCCTATTATATAACCCTATATATCACACAGCTCAGCTTCTCTCCTCTATTATATAACTCTATATACCACACAGCTCAGCTTCTCTCCTATCATATACCCCTATATATCACACAGCTCAGCTCCTCTCCTCTATCCTATACCCCTATATATCACACAGCTCAGCTCCTCTCCTCTATCCTATACCCCTATATATCACACAGCTCAGCTTCTCTCCTCTATCATATACCCCTATATATCACACAGCTCAGCTTCTCTCCTCTATCATATACCCCTATATACCACACAGCTCAGCTTCTCTCCTATTATATAACCCTATATATCACACAGCTCAGCTTCTCTCCTCTATTATATAACTCTATATACCACACAGCTCAGCTTCTCTCCTATCATATACCCCTATATATCACACAGCTCAGCTCCTCTCCTCTATCCTATACCCCTATATATCACACAGCTCAGCTTCTCTCCTCTATCCTATACCCCTATATATCACACAGCTCAGCTTCTCTCCTCTATCCTATACTCCTATATATCACACAGCTCAGCTTCTCTCCTCTATCCTATACCCCTATATATCACACAGCTCAGCTTCTCTCCTCTATCCTATACCCCTATATACCACACAGCTCAGCTCCTCTCCTCTATCCTATACCCCTATATATCACACAGCTCAGCTTCTCTCCTCTATCCTATACCCCTATATATCACACAGCTCAGCTTCTCTCCTCTATCATATACCCCTATATATCACACAGCTCAGCTTCTCTCCTCTATCCTATACTCCTATATATCACACAGCTCAGCTTCTCTCCTCTATCATATACCCCTATATACCACACAGCTCAGCTTCTCTCCTATTATATAACCCTATATATCACACAGCTCAGCTTCTCTCCTATTATATAACCCTATATATCACACAGCTCAGCTTCTCTCCTATTATATACCCCTATATATCACACAGCTCAGCTTCTCTCCTATTATATACCCCTATATATCACACAGCTCAGCTTCTCCCCTATTATATAACCCTATATATCACACAGCTCAGCTTCTCTCCTATTATATACCCCTATATATCACACAGCTCAGCTTCTCTCCTCTATCATATACCCCTATATATCACACAGCTCAGCTCCTCTCCTCTATCCTATACCCCTATATACCACACAGCTCAGCTTCTCTCCTCTATCATATACCCCTATATACCACACAGCTCAGCTTCTCTCCTATTATATAACCCTATATATCACACAGCTCAGCTTCTCTCCTATTATATACCCCT
Source organism: Leptodactylus fuscus (assembly GCF_031893055.1). Taxonomy (NCBI): domain Eukaryota; kingdom Metazoa; phylum Chordata; class Amphibia; order Anura; family Leptodactylidae; genus Leptodactylus; species Leptodactylus fuscus. The sequence goes on along the minus strand of NC_134271.1, from coordinate 2,667,177 downwards.
ATATATCACACAGCTCAGCTTCTCTCCTCTATCCTATACCCCTATATACCACACAGCTCAGCTTCTCTCCTCTATCATATACCCCTATATATCACACAGCTCAGCTTCTCTCCTATTATATACCCCTATATATCACACAGCTCAGCTTCTCTCCTCTATCCTATACCCCTATATATCACACAGCTCAGCTTCTCTCCTCTATCCTATAACCTTATATATCACACAGCTCAGCTTCTCTCCTATTATATACCCCTATATATCACACAGCTCAGCTTCTCTCCTCTATCCTATAACCCTATATACCACACAGCTCAGCTTCTCTCCTCTATCATATACCCCTATATATCACACAGCTCAGCTTCTCTCCTCTATCCTATACCCCTATATATCACACAGCTCAGCTTCTCTCCTCTATCCTATAACCTTATATATCACACAGCTCAGCTTCTCTCCTATTATATACCCCTATATACCACACAGCTCAGCTTCTCTCCTCTATCATATACCCCTATATATCACACAGCTCAGCTTCTCTCCTCTATCCTATACCCCTATATATCACACAGCTCAGCTTCTCTCCTCTATCCTATACCCCTATATATCACACAGCTCAGCTTCTCTCCTCTATCCTATAACCCTATATATCACACAGGTCAGCTTCTCTCCTCTTTGCAGTTTTCTAGCACATTCTCAGTCTTTCCTTCTTCCTGACGCATTGTGTAGATTTTATAAAGGTGAGAATTTCAGTTTGTTCTGGGCAGATGAAGCCGTCGTCCATCTCTGTAAAAGTAGAAATAAATCCGTTATGTCAGAGATAATAATCATTCTTATGGACGCGCGACTCCTCCTTCATGTGCCAGTTCTAGACTTTTGTTACCGACACATTGCAGGACTTAGGCTCTTGTCCCAGCATTTCACCCTCGGCTATAAGTGAGAGCTTCAGTTTCTGCCTGCAGATCAGGCCCCGCCTCCAGTGCACTTGCAGGCTGATTTGCATGACCATAAAATAATGAAACTCTCTCCAAGGCTTCATCAGTTTGTGGCCACAAAGGTCTATTTCTGCCCCTATTCAGGGCCCCTGTATGGCCCTATTATTGGTTTGGGAGACATTTCTGTCCTGACACATTCCCTTTAAAGCAGTCTTCCATTTTTAATTTCAGTAATCCCCGCACCTTTAAATTGTTAGATGTAAACTTGTGACATGTTCCAATATGTCAGCCCTTCGTTGTATTTTTTTTTATATTTACTGTATTTTTTTTTTTTATATTTTTCTTCAAGGGATCAACATCTGAAATATTGGAAGATGAAACTGCAGTGACAGATGAAGAGGAGACTCCAGGCCCCGCCCCCGAGGAACCTGCAGGTAAGACGCAATGAGATTAATAAGTCATCCTGCTAAAACACAGTGCACCGTTCCTTCCTTTCCTCTGTCAGTAGTTACAGGGCTAGCGCCCCCTGGATTTGTCTGCTTGAGGTTGTGTCTCAATGGTAACAAACTGCAAACACTTTGTAGTCAGACTCGGCCGTGGTAATTCCTTATGTCTTTCCCCTACTTATACTAATGCAGATGGGCGGACGTCACGGAAGGATGTGTGACCGCAGGATCAGACAGCAGAATTTGCTTGCAGGTTGTTACCGTGCGGACACATAGGGTGGAATATTATCTGTATATGGAGAGGGATCTGATATTTGTAGCACCAGTTTAGGTGCACCGGAGCAGTAAAATATCCAGATTACTGGCAAGGTTTGATGCAGGGTCAAGGGATGGACGTTCGGCAGGTTTCGATTGTGGGGTTCATTGTGATGTGAATCAGGGGTGCATGTGGTCTGAGAGTCGTGGTCTCTATTCTGGGGTGAGGGGGTTGAAGTCAAATTCTAATCTTATACATATCTACCCTTATACATACAGTCCTATGAAAAAGTTTGGGCACCCCTATTAATCTTAATCATTTTTAGTTCTAAATATTTTGGTGTTTGCAGCAGCCATTTCAGTTTGATATATCTAATAACTGATAGACACAGTAATATTTCAGGATAGAAATGAGGTTTATTGTACTAACAGAAAATGTGCAATATGCATTAAACCAAAATTTGACCGGTGCAACAGTATGGGCACCTCAACAGAAAAGTGACATTAATATTTAGTAGATCCTCCTTTTGCAAAGATAACAGCCTCTAGTCGCTTCCTGTAGCTTTTAATCAGTTCCTGGATCCTGGATAAAGGTATTTTGGACAAACAATTCAAGTTCAGTTAAGTTAGATGGTCGCCGAGCATGGACAGCCTGCTTCCAATCATCCCACAGATGTTCAATGATATTCAGGTCTGGGGACTGGGATGGCCATTCCAGAACATTGTAATTGTTCCTCTGCATGAATGCCTGAGGATTTGGAGCGGTGTTTTGGATCATTGTCTTGCTGAAATATCCATCCCCGGCGTAACTTCAACTTCGTCACTGATTCTTGAACATTATTCTCAAGAATCTGCTGATACTGAGTGGAATCCATGCGACCCTCAACTTTAACAAGATTCCCGATGCCGGCATTGGCCACACAGCCCCAAAGCATGATGGAACCTCCACCAAATTTTACAGTGGGTAGCATGTGTTTTTCTTGGAATGCTGTTTCTTTTTGGACGCCATGCATAACGCCTTTTTTTATAACCAAACAACTCAATTTTTGTTTCCAAAATGAAGCTGGCTTGTCCAAATGTGCTTTTTCATACCTCAGGTGACTCTATTTGTGGCGTACGTGCAGAAACGGCTTCTTTCTCATCACTCTCCCATACAGCTTCTATTTGTGCAAAGTGCGCTGTATAGTTGACCGATGCACAGTGACACCATCTGCAGCAAGATGATGCTGCAGCTCTTTGGAGGTGTCTGTGGATTGTCCTTGACTGTTCTCACCATTCTTCTTCTCTGCCTTTCTGATATTTTTCTTGGCCTGCCACTTCTGGGCTTAACAAGAACTGTCCCTGTGCTCTTCCATTTCCTTACTATGTTCCTCACAGTGGAAACTGACAGGTTAAATCTCTGAGACAACGTTTTGTATCCTTCCCCTGAACAACTATGTTGAACAATCTTTGTTTTCAGATCATTTGAGAGCGGGCTGTCCATGCTCGGCGACCATCAAACTTAACTGAACTTGAATTGTTTTGTAGAAAGAAATGGTCCAAAATCCCTTCATCCAGGATCCAGGAACTGATTAAAAGCTACAGGAAGCGACTAGAGGCTGTTATCTTTGCAAAAGGAGGATGTACTAAATATTAATGTCACTTTTCTGTTGAGGTGCCCATATTTTTGCACCGGTCAAATTTTGGTTTAATGCATATTGCACATTTTCTGTTAGTACAATAAACCTCATTTCAATCCTGAAATATTACTGTGTCCATCAGTTATTAGATATATCAAACTGGAATGGCTGCTGCAAACACCAAAATATTTAGAACTAAAAATGATTAAGATTAATAGGGGTGCCCAAACTTTTTCATAGGACTGTATATACCCTTATACATATACACCCTTATACATATACACCCTTATACATATATACCCTTATACATATACACCCTTATACATATACACCCTTATACATATATACCCTTATACATATATACCCTTAGCCTTGCACTTCCTGTTCTGCAGAGATCACTTCTCAGGAGGGATTACAATGGCTGGTGACACTTCTGTATAGCAGCAGATCCACCAATAATAGTAAGGGATTCTCAGCTCTCCTCCGACCCCTGCGCAGGTCACAGAGCATGCCCACAACACCCTCCTTAGTAGCCAATGGAGGGGATTTATCAGGAGCAGCATGTTCCACTCCAGTCTTTCTGATCCCTGCACTGGCGGTGAATATGGCCAATGTATTGATTTACTTTTGTGTCTGTAAATGGACAGAAAGGGATTTTTTTTCCATTGATCTCTATGCAAGCAGATGTCCGTGGCGTCCAATCACATCACATACGTTTAATGGATCTGTCAAACGGGTGTAAAATCTCAATGTGAGTGGACCCTAAATCTGGCAGGGTTGATGGCTCCGCCCGCCGCGAGTCCTCCTCACACCCCTCGCTGACTACAAGTCACTTTTGCTGCCACATTTTGTCACAAATGGAGTTTAAAAAGTTGCATCTTAAAGATATTGGGGGAGGGGCACTCTATAGGGCTGGGACTAAGTGAGGGATCCATTTATACGGAATCGACATTAAGTAATGGGGTATCGTGCGCCCCCCTCGGATTCTCTGAGCCATGGGGTGGGGGATGACATAAGAAGTCCCATTACTGACTGAGTAAATTTAATTTTTATACTTGGCCCCCATCTAACATGTGACTAGTGATTGGCTGCGTCTCGGGGACCCCACAATCCTAGGTGAAGGTAGTGATTGTACAATAACTTAGGTCTGGGGTCCTATAAGGACATATTGTTGGGGTCTGTAATCCCTTATTGAATAGTGACTGTCATTGTATCCGTTAGTGGGATAGTAACACAGTCACAGTGTCTGATCTCTGGGGGTCCTGTCACAGTGTCTGATCTCTGGGGGTCCTGTCACAGTGTCTGATCTCTGGGGGTCCTGTCACAGTGTCTGATCTCTGGAGGTCCTGTCACAGTGTCTGATCTCTGGGGGTCCTGTCACAGTGTCTGATCTCTGGAGGTCCTGTCACAGTGTCTGATCTCTGGGGGTCCTGTCACAGTGTCTGATCTCTGGAGGTCCTGTCACAGTGTCTGATCTCTGGAGGTCCTGTCACAGTGTCTGATCTCTGGGGGTCCTGTCACAGTGTCTGATCTCGGGGGGTCTTGTCACATTGTCTGATCTCTGGGGGTCCGGTCACAGTGTCTGATCTCTGGGGGTCCTGTCACAGTGTCTGATCTCGGGGGGTCCTGTCACAGTGTCTGATCTCTGGGGGTCCTGTCACAGTGTCTGATCTCTGGGGGTCCTGTCACAGTGTTTGATCTCTGGGGGTCCTGTCACATTGTCTGATCTCGGGGGGTCCTGTCACAGTGTCTGATCTCGGGGGGTCCTGTCACAGTGTCTGATCTCTGGAGGTCCTGTCACAGTGTCTGATCTCTGGGGGTCCTGTCACATTGTCTGATCTCGGGGGGTCCTGTCACATTGTCTGATCTCGGGGGGTCCTGTCACATTGTCTGATCTCTGGGGGTCCGGTCACAGTGTCTGATCTCTGGGGGTCCGGTCACAGTGTCTGATCTCTGGGGGTCCGGTCACAGTGTCTGATCTCTGGGGGTCCTGTGCACAGGAGTGGGGGGGTCTCGGGTCTCCTTTATGAGGTTAGACATACACAGTCTATGGCATTCAGTCCCTACATTCTTGTATATATGATTGAAGTGCCATAGAGTTGCATAGTATATAGTTATATACTATACAGTTACACTATAGACAGTATACAGGCATAGAGTGACACTATAGACAGTATACAGGCATAGAGTGACACTATAGACAGTATACAGGCATAGAGTGACACTATAGACAGTATACAGGCATAGAGTGACACTATATACAGTATACAGGCATAGAGTGACACTATATACAGTATATACAGGCATAGAGTGACACTATATACAGTATACAGGCATAGAGTGACACTATAGACAGTATACAGGCATAGAGTGACACTATAGACAGTATACAGGCATAGAGTGACACTATATACAGTATATACAGGCATAGAGTGACACTATAGACAGTATACAGGCATAGAGTGACACTATATACAGTATATACAGGCATAGAGTGACACTATATACAGTATACAGGCATAGAGTGACACTATAGACAGTATACAGGCATAGAGTGACACTATAGACAGTATACAGGCATAGAGTGACACTATATACAGTATATACAAGCATAGAGTGACACTATATACAGTATACAGGCATAGAGTGACACTATAGACAGTATACAGGCATAGAGTGACACTATAGACAGTATACAGGCATAGAGTGACACTATATACAGTATATACAGGCATAGAGTGACACTATATACAGTATACAGGCATAGAGTGACACTATATACAGTATATACAGGCATAGAGTGACACTATATACAGTATACAGGCATAGAGTGACACTATATACAGTATATACAGGCATAGAGTGATACTGTTTATACAGGCAGAGGCGCCCGGCTGTCCCAGCTTACTATATGGCGGTTTTTCTTTCCTCGGCTCCATTGCCGTCACTTTCTTATTAGTCTTATTATAAAACAAACATATTGGGTGAGTGCGAGCGCGGAGATAAACGTCAGGGATTATTAATTGCTTCTGGATTAAAAAAGTACAAATCCTGTGATTCTGAATTAATTCCTTCTGAAGCTTAGAAAGTAAATTCTATAGAAAGGCAGAGCCGGAATTAACTCTGAGCTCCGAGACAACAGAAGATTTACCTCCGCCCCGTGAAATCCCACATATCATGTCCCTGGACCGAGTCACAAACCCAGCTCTGCTACATCTGTACAGAGGACATGGCGGCCTGTGCGGCAGCGTGTGACCAGCAGAGGGCAGCAGCACTCCATATAGGACCAGTCACCGGAGCGGCTCCGGCAGGCCGGGGCATTGACTGCAGTCAGATATCAGATCAAAGTCTCATCAAGTACCAAGATGGTGTTTGCTGGCACGTACGTGTAGTTCAGGGGCGACCTCCACTAAGACATGGCTGCCGCATATCCTGCACCCCAAAGGCAGGTCGTTTATTGCCGAAATTATCTCTTTTAAGTGATTTTATAGTCCTTTGTATGCGGCACAATACGGGATTCCCTGAGCAGAGCGGCCGATCCCTGCCCGCCCATTCTACTAGGGAATGGCGCGGATACAAATTGCATGTACTTAGGTGTGTACAAGGGAATGACATCGATTATTTGGTGACAATGGCGCAGGCGAAAAGTGTGAAGTCACTTCGTGAAGATGATGTGTAAGGAAAATCCGAGCAACCGCGACAAGGGCCAAAATGTGATGGTAACGCCCGGGGCAGAGAAGTTCCAACATGGCAGATTGTGGGGTGTCAAATACAATACCTTTGAATTTCCCTACAGCGCCTCCGCAGAAGAAATGAAGCATTACACGCAGGATGATCCGCTCTGTATTTAATGTGTGGGGCCCCCTGGAGTCATTGCACATGTTATAGTCTTTATTATTAAGCTCTTACCCTGGCGTTCCATATAACAGCGACGGCAACACTCAGAGGCTGTTTTTGTTCGGAGGACTCCGGAGCCCGGGATGAATTTTACAAGGGTTGAAGCAAGATAAATTCTATCACATTTACTGACCGCTTTATGAAAGGATGAAATTGTCATTTTGTCTTTTTATTGAGGTTGTCGGGAGGTTTTGGATGTTTGATAGTCGCGGCACATTCTGTAACACTCAGACTCGCAGAACGGATACAAATTGTGTAAAATTAATGGCGCCATTTTATGTTAAAACAATGAAATTTGGCTCTTCAGATCCGGAATAAAAGATTGTTTTTATGCTGCAGTTATTTTTAGAGCGGCGGCGACCAGGACTAAGGTCTTAGCAGATTTTTGGCGTAACGTTTTTAAAGCGGTTTTCCTATCGAGGAGGCCACGTCCAGATGTCCTATTAGGGCGTAAGAATGAGTCGTCTCCCCCCACCACCACGGACCAAAGACCTCTAATGAGCCAGAGTTGACAAGCAATGGAGTTCACTATGGAAGACTGAAGCCGAATGGCCCCCCGTAATGCTACTACAACAGCAGCGGCCTGCCGGGGGTCAGCCTTACAGATTAACCCTTTCCTGCTTTGTACTGTGCCACTGTAATAGTACGAAGCAGATGTGAAATCCCCCCACCAATGTGATGACAAGGTGATGAGGAGTTGCTATAGCAGGTTGGAGCCCTGACAATGGCCGCCAGGATGCCTATTAGACCCAGCTATACACAGGACCTAATGGGCACCTGGAATGTACAATAGACTGCAATACAGAAGTACATTGTACAGGCGATCAAGTGCTCATATAGTCACGTTCCCTTGTAGTGAAGGCTTTTATGGCGGCACATCCGTGTAAGGGCATCCTCGCCAGCATTGGGGGACGGGTGGTGCCACTTTCCAATCCAACATAGATATGCTAAAGAAGAACTGAATTTTGGTGGTATCGGTCAGCTCTGTTATGTGTACGAAGACCTTTCCACTCTTACCCGGTAGCCAATCTTGGGAGAAGGAAAGATCGGACATGTTGAATGTTCTGCCGATCCTTGGTCCCACTCTCGAGCCAAGTGTGCATGTGTTTAGGGTTATCAGGAGGACAGGCAGTTGGCCATCAGCCATTGATGACGTATGGGCACCTATAAAGATAATGGATGTGTAGATATATATACACCTAAGGTTTGTATTCCGTATATCTGGAATTTTTTGGCGTTGGTGTTAGTTTTGGCCTCCTCCTGGACACGGAGCCTTGTCCTCTGGGTCTTCAGAATGGAATTTTACGTGAGTTTGGTGTAAGCCGCCGTTAGATAGTTGATCTCTAGCTGCAATATGTGGCGAGTACATGAGACGTCCTCTCACATAACGCTGGGGTTTTCTGCGCTACGTCTAGGCTGGTGGATCACAGCTACTTCGGGCAACTAAGGTTTCTGCAGGGTGTCTCAGATACCGGTCAACATCCAGAATCCTTAAAACAAGCCTTGTTCTGTCTTCCCGGAGAGGCCACGGCGGAGCCTGAGACAGACGCGCACGGGGAGAGACACATAAAGGGACGTGAATGGAGAGCAATCTGATCCAGGCCAAAGTCTCTTGGCTTCGCCCTCTACAAAGTTCATTGCCACCCAGGACCAAAGAGAATGAGAGAATCTAAAAGGGATAACCAGACTTCTAAGGTGCCCGGCTGACCTTTTAAAGGGCCACAGATTTAATGCACCTTCTTCTCCCGTTCAGCTACCTGATCCACCGACATGATGTCCTCTATTGTCCGCAGGTCACCCTGTTATCTTATTATCTGGTATTGGGTAACATTCATGGCCAGGGCAGAAAACAGGACCTTAAATGAGATCTCTGGGAACATAACAACCCCCTACTGGTGCACGACATTCATCTCCACGGCTTCTAGATAATATCGGGACCAATCTGAAGGACCTTGGAGTTATGTTTGGTGAAGGTCACCATGTATCTGACACACGCAGTTGTAGGCATAGAGTATACGGGTGCTAATAGGATAAAATTCTTCAAGACAGTTATTCCGTATGCACAGTTAGGGGTGAACTTGCAGATCACTGGGGTCCAGATTGGGTGCTCCCACTAAAATGAATGGAACAGTGTGCACGCTGTCTGACCATCGCGCCATTCAGAACAGAACCTTGCCAGCCCGGGGCTATCAAGGTTTATTTCCATGTCTTCACTCTGAATTGTGATGGTTTTCACGGTAAGTGATCTGCGTTGCAATTCCTCGCACAGTACATGGAAAAACCGTGAAAAGACCACAGGACTGAATCTTCATTTCTCAATGTCCATAGGGCTCCTAGCAGTCTGACCCCACAGATAAAGAGATGGTCTACCCTTGTGATATTCCATTACCTGGTTCATCCGTGGGCCCACTGGGTCACCAATGGATTGAGTCTAGACTAAACGAGAGACAAAGGGGTGTGCAACTTCCCACCAGAATCACTGTACCCTTGGTTAGTCTCCAGGACGCAGTACAGGTAGGGAATGGGATGGTGGATGTCTTATATTGTACTGGTGGATGGCTGTGGTAAGTGATCCTACTGGCCTGAAGCCCACACACAAGGCCGGTGATGGAGAGCTGAGTGGTGGAGGAGATAGGAGGTTGGACGGTGTCACGAATCCCTTCAAGTCCAGTAGAAGCGCCCAGTAAGTGGGTTACTAGATAAGGAGATGTTAAGGTAAGAAGTCCTTATCTCTCGCCACTTCTGTTGTTGCTGTACAGTGTACTGACGTCTTTTCCCGTCTTCATTTTTGATGCGTAGACATTCTCTCACTAATCCTCAAACTGCTCGGGTCCCGAGGAGTTCTAGCCGCAGATTACAGACTATTGAACCAAAGTCCAGAATCACAAAGTGGATGCACAATGTGTCTGTTCTCAATCCTAACCGGCAACGTCTTGGCATCTGCTTACTACAGATTCCGTCTCCTGTCCTCCGGGACTCGCTATGAATAACTTGCTTCCAAAATTAAAAAGCAATTAGAGAAAGAAAATCCTCCAATAAAGAAAGATTTCAATAAAATATCAGCTCCTGCGACAATGTAAATACCCAGGAGATCACAGTTTCTAAGTAACAAAAGAGAAAATATAGATTTAATACCCATGTTTTTCTTTCGTTGCGATGTGTATGAATGTATTATCCGTATCAGCAAATATTCATTAACGTCTCTTCTGGATCCTGAGGTTTGATGTGTTGAGTGAAGAAGAGTCAGCCCTGCGTGAACAACAGTCCTCCATCCAGGGATGTAGCCGGGCTCCCGTTACGACTCAGTTGGATGTCCATTGGGGCAGAAATGGCCAGAGTACGAGAATATTCTAGAAATGTCCAGAATACGAGAATATTCTAGATAATGTGGGGTCCTGGATTATGGCTGGATCGAGCACCATGACCCAAATGTCAAAGCAGAATGTTCACCCCTCATAAGAAAGGTCTGAACAATGTGACCACCTCTACAGACGTCATAAATGGCCAACTAAGAAGACAAGTCTCTGCCAGACACTTATGACAACAACTTGGTATCTCAAAGGTCAGACATTATGTTTCCAAATTGTGCGATTTCCCTAACATCTACCATGGATGGTTGGGTGGCCGCTATATGATCCTGCCAATATTACTATCATGTTTATGGGCAGGTACTCCATGATCTGCACTTGCTTATGTTAACACATCGGGCTGCTATACCCCTCATATGTTGCTCCTTCCGGTTTCTAATTTCTTGTTTGTTCTGACCCAAGTCACTAATCTCAGATCCCAACATTACACCAGCTTTCTTTCTTTACATTTTCATAAATGGGTCCCCTAAAGACAGTCATACGATGTCAGGATGGACTTGTTGGCTCGGGGCCCAGATTGCACCCCTACAACAAGCTGTCAGAAAATAAGAGCACTTGCAGAGTAAGGAGCAAACCAGAAACATATTGAAGGCAAAAGAGTAATATACAAGCCAGGGTTAAAAACCAGGAGAGACCGAGTATGGCCAAAATGAAAGCAGAGGAATATCGGAAGTCCAGGACATGGTCAAGTCCAGGCGGTCAGAGATAAAGCCAGATCTACAAGAGAAGGGTAAACCAGGAGAGATCGAGTATGGCCAAAATGAAAGCAGAGGAATATGGTCAAGTCCAGGCGTTCAGAGATAAAGCCAGATCCACAAGAGAAGGGTAAACCAGCAGAGCAAGACAACGTCAGTAAGTGTACACATATCTGGACATCAGGAAAGGTAAGGAAGGACCGGTGAGCAGGGTGAGCCCTCAGAATCCCAAGGAATCAGTCCGACACTGCCTACAAGTACTTGTTATTCTGGATTCCAGACTTTGCCGTCCCCGTAAGCCCATGATCTGTACAAGGAGTCAGTCTAAGTCTGTGGTGCGATGGTGCAGCCTCGGGGGCGCTGTCCTATTATAAAGCCCCTTTGATCACACAAACAACAACACTTTATACATAAATCCACTTTGGTCTGCAATAAACAAGACATGCTATCGCGTCCAGCAGCAACTATAGATCTGGAGAAGAAAGCCGCCGTTCCTTGCCCAACGCTAATTGCTGGGCCGGGTTTCCATGGGTGACATCCCCTTTAATGTAACATAGACACTTCTTTATGCCTTGTGGAATTTCACCTATAAGGCCATCCTAATAATCTTCTTAGAACAGGAGGGATACATGATACAAAGTTTCAAGGAGAAAGAAGATTTTTTTTTTCCAGCAAAGCGAGGATCAAAACAAAGGCAATGTTTGTCCGGACCTTTCATTTCCATTTTTTTTGCAGTGAAGAGATATCGGCGCCGACTTTACAAAGGCAAGAAAAATCCACATTAAAAGTAATCAAAGTTCTTTCTTTGATGCATGGACTGCTGATTCCTACAGTGTAAAAACTAGGACAAAATGTACTTAAGGCAACTTTCTCCACAAGCTGCAACCTCCTGCGAGAAACAAAATGCGGTATACAGATGGAGCGGAGTTGGCGGCGGTCAACATCCTCCGTGGTTCAAAGGTCGTCTGTGAAGAAGAGGATTAACACAGACTGACCCACATCTGCATGGGGCACCTCTGGAATATTTCCGTCTGCTCAGAGTTTGCTCCTTGGTATCTGTTTCTCAAGGGTTTCTCCCATTATCAAAGCTAGCTACCTAGATGATATATGTCTGATCGGCGGGGGTCCGAAGACTGGGGGCTCCACTGATGTGCTCGGCTGTCTTTGGTGCTGCCCTAGAATTCCACTCCATATAAACCTGGGGATATGTTACTCTCTCACTCTTGTGGTGGGTTTAGGTCCCAACCATTGGATGCCACCGATCAGCTATTTATCCGCTGTCCTGTGGGGGGTGATACATTTTGATGATAGGACAACCCTCTTATGTGTTTGCGACTTTGGACTGATACTTACTATTACTTTGCTTATTGACCACTGCCTGCCCTGATCTGTATCTGTCTGATGTGCTGCACAAACTCTGCCTTCCCTGATCTGTTACTGCCTAATGTGCTGCACAAACTCTGCCTGCCCTGATCTGTATCTGTCTATTGTGCTGTACAAACTCTGCCTGCCCTGATCTGTATCTGTCTATTGTGCTGTACAAACTCTGCCTGCCCTGATCTGTATCTGTCTATTGTGCTGCACGAACTCTGCCTGCCCTGATCTGTATCTGTCTAATATGCTGCACAAACTCTGCCTGCCCTGATCTGTATCTGTCTATTGTGCTGCACGAACTCTGCCTGCCCTGATCTGTATCTGTCTATTGTGCTGCACGAACGCTGCCTGTCCTGATCTGTATCTGTCTATTGTGCTGCACAAACTCTGCCTGCCCTGATCTGTATCTGTCTATTGTGCTGCACAAACTCTGCCTGCCCTGATCTGTATTTGTCTATTGTGCTGCACGAACTCTGCCTGCCCTGACCTTGCATATGTATGACCACACTTCTGAACGTCAGTTCGGGTACAGTGTTTTGGAATATCATCTTCCATTGTTGCTATGAGAGTACTGAATACTTGTCATACAGTATTATGGCTAGAAGTGGCGTCACTTCTCATGTAAACACACACAACAGCGTACCCTGAAAAGGTTAGGTGCACTTTATTTTTCTAGTGACAAATGATTTTTGATATTTTGTGCAAAAATGCCTGCCGCTCCGGCCTAGGGTAGCTCCAGTCTCCATAAACATGTCCACTTGGATCGGACAGACAAGTCTGCCATTCTATATTCACATATATGACACAGCTTATGTTGGTCAAAGCAAAGATATCAGAGCAACCCACCCGCCTCCTGTTTGCGTCGATACACAAGATATCAGGAGCTGATCTGTTTACCATGGACACAAAATTAATGATCACCCAACAAAAATCGCATGTCAATGTCTAGGCCAGAATGATGGGCATTACAGATGTCCTCAGATGGTTGGTGTTCACCATAGACATTAATTCATTGATGGACCCTTACCAAAATCAGGAGACCTTCCACCAAATATCAGACGTTGAGCCATTAAAGACACTTTGTAGGATAGGGGATAAGTATCACATCACTGGGGGTCCGACCACTGGGTCCCAGAGTGATCAGGACAATGGAGGACCGAAAGTCGGCCATGTGTCCTCCTCGCTTGTGTGATCGGTACTCCATTCACTACTATGGGGTTGCCACAGATTAATGGGACAGACAACCCCCTTTAAAGGGAATGGGTCACCAAAACATTTTTTAAAATCAACTTTTTATATGAAACCTATTTTGTAAGAACTTTTGATGGTTTTGCTTTTCAATAAATTGGTGGTAAATTGGTTCCCTTTTAAGATGACTTGAATTATGGCTGAGATGTTGCGGGAGCATCGAGCCCCAAATCTGAGTAAAGGTGGGCGAATCTCTCCACCAGATACAAGTTCTGCCGAGCTGATCGGCCCACCGGGGAGAAGCGATTGTTGGGTCGTCGAATCGCTTTGTGCAAATGAATCTGAGAATTTAGCACATCGGTTCTCCCTTTGCACCCCTTGCCTTGGCAATTTGATGGATTGAGTTGGATGGGTTTGCTCATTTCTGCCGCTCTCGGCCCGGTCTGAAGGTCACATCCCAAGCACAGTAATAACCAAATGAGCTGCGGCTAAAAATGGAAAAGTGTCTGAATGAATTGCTCCCTTTAGCCCCAGAAGCACTTACCATCGCGCACCCTTAAGAGACTGAATTGATTAAGTGAAGGAGCAGACGCGAGGCACAGCTTGAAAATTAGGCCAGTGTGTTTAAGATTCTTCGCCCGTTTGTCAAACTCAGTTTGTTCGCGACCCTGCCATCACTTTCCCTGCATCCTGCTTGCTTTGTCATGTAACATTGCACCAGGGAATTGTGAATGAATGCAGCAAGTCTTGTCTAGAAAAAAAAAAAAAGTTGGAAGCGGTGACATCCCGGGCACTCGCAGAGCGAGCATCACATTCTTCTTTCTCCTTTTTGTTTGTTTTCTTATTTCACAACATTTTGATCGTCTCTTGTTTGGCGATCCCTCAGGGTCATGTATTTGTTCAACACTTATACAGCCCAGAAGGGGAACGTAGGCGACAGCATTTATGGAGGTGAGGTGCAGATGGGAAATTGGCAACATGAGAGGAGAAGCTTCGCACTGGACGGGATTGATGAGGGAAGAAGAAGCTGTGTCGTTTTGTGGGCCAGTGAATTGTGGGAGAGGTCAAGGTCAAGATCTTCTGATGTTGGGTAGAAGCAAAAGTAGAGGAGCTCCATGGAAACCAAGCTTTGGAAGGGCCGTCTTGGTCTTCGAACCCATTATTATCGAGCAACATCCAAGAACAAGACATTGTTGGAAAAACAACTGATGTTAAAGGCAACGGAGAAGCTGCATTTCAGTGCACTGAGGTCATGTTTACCCTTAAAGGGGTTGTCCAGACATGTCAATTTGGAAAAATACAACTTGAACCATTATAAAATAATACATTAAGTAACAGCCGTCAACTTATCGATCCCCGCCACTCCGATTTCGATGCCTCTGAATCTCCACTGGTCTCTGGCTCCAGTAATGACATCTTGGCTCGGAGATGTGACCATAGGAGTCAATCATTGGCCGCATAGGTGACCTCAGTGGTGTTGACCAGTGTGAATGGCTGTGGCCGTCACGTGTCCTTGTTGGGATGTCCTCATTGGAGGTGAGGACCCAGTGCCTGGCAGGAAACAGCATCAAAACATAAGGGTGATCTGGATGAGATTCGGTAGCTTCGGCCTCCCCCCACTGTTTATCTTGCAGACTATGGTCAGTAGCTGTTCGAGACCTGTTATGTGCCGGACCAGGTGCAGATATTTTTGTAGACTAGGACTTTCCACCAATGTCCAGTTGGTCTGAGTCCGACATGAGTTTTTTGCTGGAATAAAGGGGCTGTAGCCCACTACTGTCAGTGGCTCGCTACATGACCTAAAAACCATAGACCAGGCCCAGATGTGCGGGGGGAACACCCCACCATTTTGTTTTAGATATCCCAGGTTGGGCAAACTGGACCACCCTTATCTATATATCTTGTTAGGACCAATTGACACAAATCCTCACTCAGGACAGTAGATCGAACCATTGGATTTGCATGTCAGAAGTAGCGCCAAGTCTGTCCATAGGCCATAGGTGGTATTGCAGCTAATAAAGTGTGCAAAAACTGCACTGTGTGAGCAGGTCCCTTTAAAGAAAATAAAGACAGACACTGTCTCCATGTAAAGGATCTTCCAATAAGCTGAACTGTCTCCGGGCCGGGTCCGCCACGTTTCTCTTTATAAGTCCGTCCAACATCACCCCTGACCATGGCGGCCGATCACTACACACCTCATTGGCGGTGACCTTCCATTTTTGGCCATTTCCACCCTCTGTCTAAGCCTTTGTTCCCCTGGCTATTTGCTGTACGTTGTAAAGCAGGACGGAGTATTCCCCTGGTCTGACTGTAACATTAAGTACAAAAAAAGAAAAGAAAAAGAAAATCTGCTGACGTTGGCGAACTCGTCGCCATCTGGGGAAATTAGGAGTTTATCAAGAGTAAGGCAAACCTTAAAATCTCCCAACCCTCAGTAAATCGTCCCCCGTGTGTTGGTGCACGCTCGAAGACAGGAATATCAGGCTGAATGGCAAGCACAATTGGCTGGGGCCGGAGAGGCGCGCTCCATTAGTCAGGATGTGACTGCTTTATCTTATTACCTCCTGACAACCTGCAACAAAAAACATCAAGCAAATAATCTCGCCAGTTTTCTGCCATTTTTATCTTGTCACAGATACTTTATCTTTCTCATCTTGTGACTCGGTGGCGCTGAGGTATCGCGCAGGATATTCTGCAGACAGTCCCGGGTTACGTTGTCGTCATCACCTTTATACTTTACGGCTTATCTTGTGATCAGGTTTTTTGTATCAATAAAAGATTATCAAGTAATTTTCTAGTCTTAGCTCCTTCTGTCTGTCCTCCTAAGGGTCTGTTCACACGGAGTTTTCTGACAGCAGATATTGACGCAGAATCCGCCGGCCAAAAACAGCTCCCAATGACTTCAATGGAGCCGCTCGCTTCTTTTTTCTGCTTTCTAGTATCGGAAAAAACAAGCGAGCTGCCCTATCTTGCCGCGGATTTTGCGACTGACTCAGCTATGGCATACGTGGCACGAGTCTCCCTACTAATGGGCCCCTTCATTCGGGTCTAATCCGGAGCAGAATACCGCGACACTGGCATCCCATTGTGCATAGCCGCGCAGATTGTTCACACGCAGAATGCAAATTCCGTCACATGTACATACCCTAAGCTTTACAAGTAGAATTTGGAGTATGACCGCAGGATCAGACTACACGGGGTTTGTTTGTAGTCTGTTGGATATACTTAGGGAGACTACGCACCTGCCATGGATGGTCCTGTATTATTGTTGCGGCCCCCGTTCTTGGTTTTTGGTTCTCTGGGGTCCCGTTCACTTGTCCGTACACAGTTAAAGGGTTTGTATTGTACTAACATATCACTATAAGAGAATGAAGTGACTGCAGATAATCTGGTAAATATTTCCTGCCGTTACGCGTTTCCAGCTCCGGTGCAGGCCGCCGCGTCTTCCCATCTGTCCCCTAATATTTCTCTTCTAGACAACATATGTAAGTGACATAGGACAGAAAGGGATATTATTTGGAGCGCGGCGGCAGGGTCAGACTACACGGGGAGTGTCTGTAGTCTGTTTCCATGGAAGCACAAAAACCAAACACTGTGAGTTATTTAATCAGATGTTTTAGCGCCGCAGCTTTGGCGGCATCTGTGGCGTCCGCGTGCACGAGAGAGACTGACAACACCTCTGCTTTATTGGGACTATATTAGGGAAGGGCTTGTTGTCAGACGATGGCCCCCTTAAAGGGACATGACCGACACAGTGTATACCACGTGTTATGTCAGGCACAGGTTTGGCGAGGAGTGGTGTGTGATGCGGTGACCCCATTTTTAGTGTCTTTGAATCCCTTATCCCCCTCCTCAGACCCAAAATAACACACTGGGCAGGTTTATTAATAATGTCTAGAGGACCCATCGTAAATGTCAAAGAGACGAACAGAAGACGCGCCAGATTTACCGCCATGGTAGACGGTTTCCATCCGTTTTTCAACCTTGCGCCCCTTGGACAGCTATTTTGTGCCTAATATATAAAATTTGCCAGCTACATCCGAGAGGTAATCCAAAAAATTCCACGATAGTAATAAAATATTATTTTATTTTTTATTTATTATTTTATTACTATCATGGAATTTTTTGGATTACCTCTCGGATGTAGCTGGCAAATTTTATATATTGGATACATTTCGTGGACGGCGGGTTCTGAAGTCACCTGCGAGCCGGGCTCCCTTGAGGCTCCTTGTATACGTGTTGATACGGTGAGCTGAAATTTTCTTCTTTTGGTTTTTTGGATATTTTGTGCCTAAATTGTGACGCACATGTTACAAGTCTACTTGGCCACGCCCCCTTGTCTATACACTTCTGAGTCACAAATATCATCTAACACAAGTCCTACATCCGCCATGCAGTCTGGTCGCCCCTTTATTTGGCACAGTAGTGACCAGAAAGCTTTGCCAATCTGCACTGGTGCTCTTCTCTCCTTAGAGTGCTCCTTTAACCCTGCGTTGGCTGTTTGCTCAGATGACAGATGGTCAATCGATCGATGAAACTTTTTGCGTTGCGTTTCTGATTTGTAAATAGGCCTTCGTTGAGCGTGGATCTCCTCGCCTGCTGCCGGCCGCCATCCTGGTTGTTTTTCCATCCATTGACTCAGAGATCATTTAGACCCCTGCTCGTCTATACCCATGAATATCCAAAAGTGTCGGCCGCCTCGTCAACAGCAGCCGCGAGATAAGCAGCGAATGTGAACGCTTTACACAGTCAGGAAGGAGAAAGCAATCTAGAATTCACAGCAGAGCCGAGAGAGCGCTCCCAGCTGTGCGGGCTCCAGTTCTTGCCTCTACCTGTAGACCCCCTCCCCATTCATGCTCTATATTCTCATCACGCCAGCCTATCACCCCCTCACCCCCCCGCTCCCGCTCCATTCTCCCTGCCAGCGAGGCCAGCTTGTGAATTGACTCATCAAACTGCTGTTTCTACTGTTGCAGACGGGAAAGTGAGGATTCTGCCTCGGACAGTTCCCCAGCAGGGAACTGCTCTTTGGCCGCCTCTCCTGCTCACTATGCACTCCCCATGCTAATCACATCCTCGGCAGAGTTACCGATTTGCCAGTATAGGTGCCTCCCGAATACTAGTGCAAAACCCTGCCCAAGCTGTAAATGTTCCTCCGCTATTCGGGGATATTTTCTCCAAAAATGAAGGAGAACTAAGAGGGCCGACCTTCCCCGTCCGCCCTTCATGTCCATGCTGGCACTTTTCATCCGGTTATTTAAGATTATAGAGGAGACTTCTCTGGTTCTCTAGAGCCCGGGAGGTCACTCCTTCTTCTGGGAGTATACCAGATGTTTTGGGAGACTTGGAACGTAGGACTATAGGAAGGACCCAAAGCTAAAATTCTACCACCTGGACAATTATCTCGATCCATTAAGCCATTTAAAGGGAATATTTCATCACATCCACAAACTCCAACTCTGTACATCCATCAATAGCCACGATTTCACACATTTTGACACAGTTGGAATTTTTTCTCTAGCCCCCACCATTCCTAAGCAATTGACACTGATATCTTCAGCACCAGATCTCCTTGTAAGGCTCTCTACTCTCATGTGGGCGGTCCCTGACTCTCTCCTCCACTCCAGCACCGCCCACCTGAGAGTAGAGAGCCTAAGTAGCAGAACTAAACTAAGAGCACCATAGCTCAGGAACAATGGGGGCTAGAGAAAAAATTCCAACTGTGGCAGAATCAGTGGGGTGACACCTATTTAAAGATGGAAAAGGTTGGAGTTGCTGAAGTTAGTGAGAAGTCCCCTTTAAATGGCTAAATGGATTGGGAGGACGGCCCATCTGCTATATGGTTACCCTTGGCTCCTCCTTATAGTCAGACTTTCCATATATTCCAGAATCTTCCAGGACTGCGTAGAGAGTTGGAAGATTTCCAGAGAGCAGGAGAAGCCTCTAAATTCTTTAGACATTTTATATGAATGGTGGGTTGGAAGGGCAGTGCCATTAAGGTGTGACCCACAAAAGCAGCATGATGTGTTTGATCTCTTCTCTGGTTATGTTGGAATGTCAGCAGATCTAAAACCTTCTAGAAACAGCACCACTCGTATCTCCAGGTTGTGTCTGGTATTGCAGTTTATACTCAGCTGAGCTGCGATACCAGACCCAGCCCTTGTATATAGAGTGGCGCTGTTTCCATATAATAATGCAATGACTAATGTCCTACGTCCTGCTCCATCTGTGTGTCGGTTGCATCAATTCCATTGTCAGCACTCGCCACAGATCTGAGATTTACAACGTGGCATGGCTGAGCCTTTCAGTTGACTTTTTGTTCCGCTGCGCTGCCCCTGGCATTTTCTTTCTCCTGAAATTATTTATCTGCGCCCTTCAAAGGGAACGATGGAAAAACAGAGAGGTGAGGTGCATTAGCCGGAGAGTACAGCCTGGGGGCGCTATATAATGATTGCTGGTGTGGTATTGGTAGCGGAGGGTTATCTGAGGTTTCTTCAGCGCTTTGTATCATCCACCTTCAATCCTACGGACTGGATATTCACCTCTAGTGGTGTGTCAAGGCCAGTGATTGGCTGTGGCAACCACATGGGGGGGGGGGGGCAATGACCTCATCCATGGAGTGATGGAACCAAAAACGAGTCCTGAGGATTGGAGAACAACGGCCGGGATGGTGGGGCAAAGGATAGGTCGGGAGGGGCAAAGGACAGCTCCTTCTTTCCTGGTATTAATATTTTGGGGTGGCTGGAAATCCCCTGTAAGATGATCACCAGCCGTCCGTGTTCCATCTGTGACGTTCGGAGACGAGGAGGGAAACTTTCCACTTTTTCGAGTGCAGTCATTTGCAGTAATGAGTAGAGATAATATCCATTATAGAAATCTCCTGAAAGTCCCGGATTCTGACCATTTTGGACATCATCCCATAATTTACTGATCCTCTTGAATTCTGTCTCTTCTGATTTTTGTACTTCTTACGAGGTGACAGTAAGAGGACATCGGAACGTCTTCAGCTCAAGTGTTTTTCACTTTATACTTAGTCTTGAGTTTTTGGGTTTTTACGCACTTCTAGATTTATCCTTTATAAACTCTTCCTGCTCCTCGGAGGGTTTAACCCTTTACCCCTCGTGGTCGGCTGTTTGTCTTCAGATGCCAGAGCTGTGTAACAAGGAAAACATTGGCCAAGATGTGGCGGTAACTTCTTACAGGGGCAAATTTTTGCAAGGCAGGAAACGGGGGAAATTTGCAAAGATAAGGCATTGGCCATACACATTAGATTTTTGTTGGGTGTCTAACACATAGATGTTGTGAATGGTGTCTTCTTCTCGAGCATTGTTGTGTGAGCTCCTGGACCCACTGGAGGATCTTCTGGTGGGTCACTCCAAGATTGCTGGGCATCATCAATGAGATCACCAGGCAAACCTGGGCAATCCCAAGATGTTGGATAAACATGAAGTGCTCTGGTCAAGCCAAAGATGGGAAGGTTAAAAGTTGAATGGAAGATGCCAATGTGTCCAAGGATCCTCTTACATCTGGAGATGGAAAAACAAACTTATTGGGTCGTAGGACATCCCAGTGCTGTGATTGATGCCTATACCAAGGCATCCCCAAAATACATATTACGATCATTTATGATGTGAAGCAATTTATAATAATAAAAACAAGTAACAAAAACCCAACGATGAAGACATTTTTGGTGAAACCTCCCTTGACTTTATGGAGTTAAAGGGATCCTATCATAGAAACCCTTTTTTATGAGTAACACGTCGGAATAGTCTTAAAGGCTATTCTTCTCCTACCTTTCGTTGTCTTCTCCGCGCAGCTGTTCGCCTACAATCCTGGTTCTTGTCGGTATGCAATTGAGTTCTTTCGCAGCACTGGGGGCGTCCCCAATGCTGCGAAAGAACTCTCTCCAGCGCCGCCTCCATCTTTGTCAGGAGCGTCATCTTCCTCGTCTTCTGCTGGCGGTGGGTTGTAACTTCTAGGCCTCGGGCCTTGGGCAGAGCAGACTGCGCATGCCCACAGGCCACAAGAAAATGGCCACTTCCAATACTGTGCGAGCGTCCATTTTCTCGTGGCCTGTGGGCATGAGCATTCTGCTCTGCCCGAGGCCTAGAAGTTACAACCCAGCGCCGGAAGAAGACGAGGAAGATGACGCTCCTGACGAAGATGGTCCAGGCGGCGCTGGAGAGAGTTCTCTCGCAGCATTGGGGACGCCACCAGTGCTGTCTGAGTGCTCCTGCCCGCCCCCAGTGCTGCGAAAGAACTCATTTGCATACTGACAAGAACCGGGATTGTAGGCGAACGGCGGTGCGGAGAAGACAACGAAAGGTAGGAGAAGAATAGCCTTTCTTAAGGCTATTCCGACGTGTTACTCATAAAAAAAAAATGTGTTTCTATGATAGGATCCCTTTAATAATCACTAGTTTACTATCACAGAATTTTTTGGACTTGGAGTGTTGTCATACATCAACATTTGTGTCCTGTGTGGTCAATTTACAAGAGGAATCACAGCGGAGAAGCCTGAGCGCCGGCCGAGGAGTCTTGTTAGTGGATTGACAGACGGATATCTAATTGGTGCGATCTCACGTATTTGGCCAGAAAACAACATTCTGCAAATAATTCAGATTCTAATTGGTTTCCCTAAAGAAATCTAATTGTGCTAATAGCGGAGGCCTCGCCTGCTCTCATTTCTCTAGAAATTAATTACCGGCTGTATTTCTCAGGGACAAGCGAGCCGGAGAGCGTCCAGGGCTTTCCCTTTTAACCCCGTGATTGGTGACCTTTGTTACTCAATCTCTTTATCAATTGCTAATGACCCTCTGCATACAGATGAGGGTGTCGCTGTTTACCCGTCCCTGAGGCTGGGCATAGCCATGCCAATTTTTACTAGAATCTAAGGGTGACAACTTCGGGACTCGAGAGACGTGACCAAAACAGAACCTCGGTGTACGATTAGAAACATGGTTGGTATCCATCAGGATGAGACCACATGGTCCAGGCTAGGATGGAGCCAAAACAACACCTGCTGACTGTGGCCAATGGATTACCCTCTAAATCATATGGTCATTGGCCGCTTCAGGTCTGCAGAATTCTGTTCACACGACTGGGTAATTTTACTCCACATGTCCAACTTGGTCCAATTCCTTGCCATTGACTTTGTGGTAAATGTTATGGGTTACCAAAAGTGATCTACATCAAGAGTTTCTTCCAAGTTTCTCCGTGATCACTATATCGGTGACTTGTAAGGTGTGACTTGTAAAGAACCTCCATTATGGCGAACGTAGGGTATTTATGCACCGAAGATAAGAAAGTGCAATCTCTTTGTCACAATCAGATTGGGATAGAACAATGATATGGAGCCTCCGGATCTTCTCCCAACTGCAGGGATCGAGGGAAGAAAGACTAAGACTGTTGAACAAAGGGATCAGGATCTGAGGAATAGTATAGAAGGCGGAAATGGTGAAGATGTGGTTGTAGGGCATGCATAAAACTGTACATGTAAAGAACTTGTCTGATTGTCCAGGGTAGAGCATTCCAGAGAACTGGTGCAGCACAAGGAAAGTCTTGGAGACTGGGATGGGAAGTTCAGTAAATGGAGAAATCCAGACTTGGGTCAGTTGCAGAACATGACATAGAGCATGGACATGGTGGCAGACAGAAGGTAGAGAGGAGATATAGGGCAGTAAAGCTCTGCGGAAAGCTTTGTGTATGACAGGCGGGTTGTCATAAAATTATATGGGGCTGGGAAACCAGTGGCACGGAGTGGAGACATCAGTGGAGCTGACAAATAGATGAGCCTGGCTGATTCAGGATCAATTGGGCAGAGGAGAAGACCAACCAGTAATGAGTTACAAAGATCAAGACGAGCCAGTCAAGTCAACAAGAACTAGAAGTTTTGGCCGTTTCCACAGTAAGAGAATGGCAGAGGCTGAAGATGTTTCTGAGGTGCAGAAGACACGAGGGGGCAGAGAACAAATCTGAGTCAAACATAAGCCCAAGACGATGGACATGCTGCCCGGAGGGGTGGTGGTACCACACACTGAAAGGGAAATCGGTTTAGGTAGGTTCATAGATAGCGGAAACCCAAGAAGTTCAGTTTTGAAAGATTCATTTTCGGATAGAAAGCAGACACAAGATAGAGACGTGTGATAGACAAGACTGTGGGCTGGGCTACGTGATAGATACGTGACTACCATCCTACAATCCGCATCTAGTCCTTGGGGACAGACAGATGCTGCTTGTTGGTGGACGTCGTCATCGGTGTCTTCGCCTCTTCTGTCTGACTGTGCTGATATAAATACTCCGCAGATACGTCTCCGTTAATTGTGTCATATTACTCATACTTAAAAGGACACAATCTGGAGCTCTGAGGGAGGTGAAAGATCTTCGACTTCACTTGTAGGCATCTTATCTCCGCACCTTCCACGCGGACCTGACACCTTTCTCAAGAATTCTTCCCTTGCAGCCGTTTATTAAAAACATTCTTGTCGGCTCCACGAGATGACTCCTACACAGAAATGAGCAAGACTTCCGCATGACGCACCAAGACGCCGACAACAAGCCTTGTACGGGGGACAATTATTGGGGATTTACCTCCGGGAGGGACAAAACTCATTTAGAACTTTTTCTTGTGGACGGTTATTAAAGTCTTAGATGTAGTGAAGTGTCGCGTTGTTGTTGTTGTGTCAGACGTGCTGCTGTGGTTATTTCTTATTGACCTGCCTTGTATAGGCCGAGGAATCTTTCTGTAGATATGAAGGGTTTACTCCGCTCGTTTCTCCAGTATTCCACTCTCCGATAGAGATGGCACGGCCACCAGGGGAGACAAAGATCCCTCCATATTGGAGTCCTCTATACCCAGTCCTTCTTTCTCTGCTCTGCCGCCATATTGCCCCTAGACTCTAGACTGTCGGATAAGACCTAATGTGGACAACCCACAACACTTTCTTGTAGTTTGCATCAATCTTTGGGAAGTCCCGGCACTGGACACCATTTTTGCCTGGTTAGATGATTGTTGGATCCATTAATGGTCCAGTAGACCACCAGCTGTCTTCTTGTTATTTTCTGTTATGGCGGTATTACATTCCACCATTATTGGTTGATGCATTGTATAGTTGCCCAACGTTGCTGGTGTTATTGTAGCTTATAAGGACATGATCAATTATCTGCTCTCGACAAGAAATGAACATGTTCATCGGTCACCTGGTACAGCAGTCCAATGACAATGAGTAAGGATGAGCTGCAGTACCAGATAGGGCCACTGTATAATGTATGGCGCTGTGCTTTGTATTCAGTGATGATTTTACAGCACTCACTGGAACATTGTGGCCTCTTTAACCAGCTGACCCGTGTGGGGTAATGTAAAGTCCCTGGACGACTCTCTTAAAAACAGGTCATCAATATATTAGTCTCGGAAAACCCCTTAAAAGGGGGATGTGGGGGAATCGAAAATAAATAAAATCTTCCTCTCACTTCCCTAACACTCAATTACAGGGGTCCTCGCTGCTCTTCACTCCCTGGTGTGTTTTGCCTGGAGATGCCCTCACACATACCCTCTTTAAAGAGCACCTTTCATTGCCTCCAAATCTCCAACTCTTTACATCCTTCAATAGCCTTCTTTTCACTGATTCTGGAACAGTTGGAATTTTTTCTTTAGCCCCCACCATTCCTGAGCAATCAGTGCTGTTACTTTCATCACAGTTCTGCCCCTGCTGTCGGGTAGGCGGTCCTAGACTGGAGTCAGGGACCGCCCACGAGTAGAGTGTCCACTTGTACTGAAATTATCAAAGGATTGCTCGGGAATGGTGGGGGCTAGAGAAAAAATTCCAACTGTGCCGGATTCAGTGGAGCGACGCCTATTAAAGGATGCAAAGAGTTGTGGAGGTGGTGAGAGAGCCCCTTTAAGTAAATTTTCATTTCCCTTACTCTTGTAGTTTCTTTGTATTCGGACAACCCCCTCCTCCCGATACGGATCTTATTAGTACACAATGTTCACTTAGCACATCCCCTATAAACGAGGACTTTGTATCTTGTAATATTCCCAGGTTTTCTTAAGCTAATAAATAAAATATGAAACAAAGTGACTGCGGTGAGGACCGCGTGTTCCCCAGGAATTCGGAGAGGTCCATTCATCATAGTCACAGTGGAAGTAACCGCTTGTTCGGCTGCTTTTGTTTTTTTGCCCATTTTCCGGTGTTTTTTACTATTAATGTGACTTTGCCGCTCGGTTTGTCGCCGGATCGTTATTATTATTATTATTATTATGTGTTTGCTTTGTTGGATGAATTCTATAAGATCTGATGAATCGCCGCTTTTTTCTCTCTTTGCTTCTACTCCAGACTTTAGTAGAGCGGCTGAATATATTATGGTGCGTCTTAAGCTCTGTTCAGACTTGGATCGGGCCGGAGCTTCTTTATAACATTCATTATGTTCATTATTTTATCTTCATACCGAGGCCTAAGCTTCTGGACCCCGATGCTAAACCGGTCACAGGACCCCCAGTGACCGTGTACCACTTATAATACTCCTGTCTACGTACTAGGGAAGAGCGCCCCCGCATTGGCCTGGCTGACTGCTGGCCCTGCACCCCGCAGCATACCAGGGCCTATGTTGAATACAACACAAGTTTTCGGTTCTATTGTGCCCTAACCCTATTGGAATCGGACCTCCCGAGCCTGCACTGATAGAGAATGTCGTCAGGACCCCGATCCCTGAAACCCCGATAGGAGGAAAGGCAGTGCTGGAGACGACTGTGCACCGGACCTCACATGGAGCATTCAGGGGCGCACAAGGAGACGAGACAACCCCTTTAAGGACCCGACCAATGAGCACTCACTCCAGGGATCAAACTACTTAGATGTCTCAGGGAGCACAGACCAGGGCAAGGGGTTAAATGGCCAAAATTTTAGTTATTTCAGCTCTTCTTTTACACCGTTCCATAAATCTCCCCCATCAGTTTTGCATTCAATTTCCTGATTGTAGATTTTTTAAAATCTATTTTCTGTCCCTGGTTATGGGGGCGGCCATCTTGTCTGAGCTTCTCCTCTGCTAACAGCATTTAGTCATCTGCTTTACAGCACAGTCATGGCCATAGGCAGTACTAGACTGGATCCGACTCATTAAGGTCTTTGGAGAGTTTTCAGCATATGCTCTGTGCAGGGAGGGGGAGGAGCTAAGCTATGACATCATCTGTTAGTTCAATGGTGTTAGCTATATAGGTGTTATCTTTAATTGTAATCTTGTCTGTGATGTAAATAAGGTGACTGCTGCCAAAAAAGTCCTACAGAATTGGCAAGCGGTAGTCTAATTTTAGGCTTAGTGGTCAGAGTGAAAATTGCAGGAAAGTGTAAACTATATCAGAACTATGTTTAACATAAAAACTTGTTGTCCATTGTGAAGCCCCTCTCAGCGGTCATGGCCGGACCTACAGGGCGGTACTGGAATATGGTGAGTCCGTTCTGCATGATTGTTCCACTGATCGGTCCCTCCGCCCATATTCGCCGCTTCTTATAATTGATTGTTCTCCGTCGCCATCTTAGCGCTTCTCAGCTCGCTGCTTTTTCTGGATTCCCGATAATTTCAGAAATGTCAGGCTTGTTTTCCGGCACCCACAAGCCGCTAAAAAACACTGACATTTAGCGAGATCGCTCACCTGACAACGTAACCCGTGATAAATAAACTAGAGATGGTGATGAACGAGGCCGCCAAGCGCTCCGCACACAAGGCTCCGCACACAAGCGCTCCGCACACAAGGCTCCGCACACAAGCGCTCCGCACACAAGCGCTCCGCACACAAGCGCGCCGCACACAAGCGCTCCGTACACAAGCGCTCCGCACACAAGCGCGCTGCACACAAGCGCTCCGCACACAAGCGCTCCGCACACAAGCGTTCCGAACACAAGCGCGCCGCACACAAGCGCTCCGAACACAAGCGCTCCGCACACAAGCGCTCTGCACACAAGCGCTCCGTACACATGCACTCTAGTTTTTAAAGGGCCCTCTAATGCCCTGACACCTGGTGGTATATACCTCCTGAGTCCTCCAGCACCCTGACACCTGGTGGTATATACCTTCTGACTATGCCAATGCTCCTGGTTTCTCTTTGTTGCTCATCATTACATAATGACTACAACCAATCACTGGCCTCACTGGTGGACTGTCCATTGTGACGTGACCACTACAACCAATCACTGGCCTCACTGGTGGACTGTCCATTGTGACGTGACCACTACAACCAATCACTGGCCTCACTGGTGGACTGTCCATTGTGACGTGACCACTACAACCAATCACTGGCCTCACTGGTGGACTGTCCATTGTGATGTCACTGCTGCAGCTTTCAGAATCCCCGGAGAACCAAAGTGCTGAGGCCACGACCATGAGGACCAAGTTCTGAGTGTGAAGGCCCAGCGGTTGGAGTATGACGCTCACAATGACCCATGGGGATAACGTAGTAGGAGCTCGGCCATCCCTACAGCCAGCCCTTTTTGGGTGTAGGCCTCTGGACAACTCATGTGAATTGGCCAGATGTGACAAGACCTTGTGATGGAGATCTTTCCTCTTATGACTTGTCTGTGCTTTCTGGTGGGTCGTGCCCCGATCTGCCCACACCGCGGAGGAACCGACAACATATGGAAGATTATAGAATAGGGATGAAACATTGGCTGCATAAACGTCAGAAATATTAGAGATAAAGGGCGAGCCCGGGGGTGCCGCAGACACGTGCGGGAGGCTAAGAGAGGGTAACGTGGAGGTGGCCGAGGTCTCCAGGACCCGTCAGGCTGGAGGTGAACAATACCCCGTAAATGTTATCTCCGAGGCGGACAGAACTGTGCACAGCCCAGCAACATGGATTCAGTCATTTCATTTTGCAGCAGAGACGTGACTCCCCCGCTGTGCCGAGGTGACTGCTGCAGCAGGAAGGAAAATAACGCGCACGCCATCGGGCTGGAGGAAAATTTCATCTTCGTCTGTGTCAACCTTCTACAGATACAAATTGAAAATATAAAGTGGCCTCTTTGTAGTTTATCGCCAGAACTTCTACTGGTCTATTATAATATTCTCCACGAGGTCAGGACTGGGGATCTTTAACTTGGGCTCCGCTGTCTGGAAGACGCAAGATCCCCGCTGGAGGAGCGCGGTGTAATGCTACCAGGCTGTCTGACTACACCTCCCCCACTGTTGTCAGAGGGGGGGGGTTATATGGTATATAGTGATTGGTATATTCCGGGGGAAATGGTCTTTAAAGGGAACCTGTCAGGAGAAATTGGGGCACTAAACCCCCAGCACGTCCTTGTGGATTAGTGTCCTAAATAAGTGACAGCGTGGGCCCAAAGGAGTCTATGGGGTATAGAGGTATGGTATGGATACAAGTGAGTCTATGGAGCACACAGAGGTAGAGTATGGGCCCGGAGGGGTCTATGGGATATAGAGGTACGGTATGGACACAAGTGAGCCTATGGAGCACACAGAGGTAGAGTATGGGCCCGGAGGAGTCTATGGGGTATAGAGGTACAGTATGGACACAAGTAAGCCTATGGAGCACACAGAGGTAGAGTATGGGCCCGGAGGAGTCTATGGGATATAGAGGTACGGTATGGATACAAGTGAGCCTATAGGGCACACAGAGGTAGAGTATGGGCCCGGAGGAGTCTATGGGATATAGAGGTATGGTATGGACACAAGTGAGCCTATGGAGCACACAGAGGTAGAGTATGGGCCCGGAGGAGTCTATGGGATATAGAGGTACGGTATGGATACAAGTGAGCCTATAGGGCACACAGAGGTAGAGTATGGGCCCGGAGGAGTCTATGGGATATAGAGGTATGGTATGGACACAAGTGAGCCTATGGAGCACACAGAGGTAGAGTATGGGCCCAGAGGGGTCTATGGGGTATAGAGGTACGGTATGGATACAAGTGAGCCTATGGAGCACATAGAGGTAGAGTATGGGCCCAGAGGAGTCTATGGGATATAGAGGTACGGTATGGATTCAAGTGAGCCTATGGAACGCACAGAGGTAGAGTATGGGCCCAGAGGAGTCTATGGGATATAGAGGTACGGTATGGATACAAGTGAGCCTATGGAGCACACAGAGGTAGAGTATGGGCCGGAGGGGTCTATGGGATATAGAGGTACGGTATGGATACAAGTGAGCCTATAGGGCACACAGAGGTAGAGTATGGGCCCGGAGGAGTCTATGGGATACAGAGGTACGGTATGGACACAAGTGAGCCTATGGAGCACACAGAGGTAGAGTATGGGCCCGGAGGAGTCTATGGGATACAGAGGTACGGTATGGACACAAGTGAGCCTATGGAGCACACACAGGTAGAGTATGGGCCCAGAGGAGTCTATGGGGTATAGAGGTACGGTATGGATACAAGTGAGCCTATGGAGCACATAGAGGTAGAGTATGGGCCTGGAGGGGTCTATGGGGTATAGAGGTATGGTATGGACACAAGTGAGCCTTTGGAGCACACAGAGGTAGAGTATGGGCCGGAGGGGTCTATGGGGTATAGAGGTACGGTATGGATACAAGTGAGTCTATGGAGCACATAGAGGTAGAGTATGGGCCTGGAGGGGTCTATGGGATATAGAGGTACGGTATGGACACAAGTGAGCCTTTGGAACGCACAGAGGTAGAGTATGGGCCCGGAGGAGTCTATGGGGTATAGAGGTACGGTATGGATACAAGTGAGTCTATGGAGCACATAGAGGTAGAGTATGGGCCTGGAGGGGTCTATGGGGTATAGAGGTACAGTATGGACACAAGTGAGCCTGTGGGGCACACAGAGGTAGAGTATGGGCCCAGAGGGGTTTTTAGCACCTTAGGAGCCCATAGTAGTCACCATATTATACACAACCATAACACGCCTGTGTACCAGAGTTCCTCAGACTCTCCCCTTATGTCCAGTGTCCTGTAATTCCTGTAATATACCGTATGATGTGGTCTTTGTTATCACAGGGGTGTCTATGAGATACAGGCTCAGTCCCCTCCAGTCAGTCCTGCAGCGATGGCGTCACATGGATCAATCACGTGACAGCCGCCATTAGTTCCTTCCATACCGTCTATTTCCACATCTGGCGGTATAATAGTGTTTTGTGTTGTCAGGTTATTATAAATGTAATAAACCGGTGACCAGGAATAAAGTCATTAATAATAAACCCCCCATCACCTTCCACCCCCATCACCCTCCACCCGAGGACCAGGAGACTTCAAGAAGACCAAATCTTAGATAAGCCCCAAAGAACAGACAAGTAGTGAGAAGTATAAAAGCCGTAATTCTGCAGCTCCCGGCTGTGACTCACTGACACTGTCTGAATAATGGCCGTGTGGGGGGGGGGGGGGCGACCAAACTGGGGAATCCGTACGAGATAATGGAGATTCTTAAAAAACATTCCAAACTCAGAAGTCGAGAGAAAATCTTTCATTGTTTTTCATTTCCAATCAAAATGATCATTAAATCAAGTTGTTTCGTTTTTATTGTTCTGGGAGAAATTTATGTGAATATGTATAAACCGAAAACCTACAGTAGTATGACCGGGCCAAAAAGCAACGTAGACCCCCATGTGAGAGTACAGAATATACTGCCATACTATGCTGTATAGGCCTATGCATAGTACTGCCTATCAGTGCCCAAAATATACTGTCATACTGTATGCAAATAATATTACCATACTGTGCCAATATAATACTGCCATATACTATGAAAATAATACTAAATATTGTGCCAATATAATACCGCCATATACTATGCAAATAATACTACTATACTGTGCCAATATAATACTGCCACATACTATGCAAATAATACTACTATACTGTGCCAATATAATACTGCCATATACTATGCAAATATTACTAAATACTGTGCCAATATAATACCGCCATACAGTATGCAAATATTACTAAATACTGTGCCAATATAATACCGCCATACAGTATGCAAATATTACTAAATACTGTGCCAATAGTATGACACCATATACTATGCAAATAATACTAAATATTGTGCCAATATAATACTGCCATACTGTATGCAAATATTACTAAATACTGTGCCAATATAATACCGCCATACAGTATGCAAATAATACTAAATATTGTGCCAATATAATACCGCCATACTGTATGCAAATGCTTATACAATACTACCATTTATTAAATTCTTATACAGTACAAAAATAATACTAACACTGTGTCAATATAATGCCGCCAAATGTCTCCATGATACAGAATTGACGCAGAACAATATGTAATGCTGATACAATGCTGCCATTTATAGTATTCCTATACAGTGCAAAAATAATACTGCCATACCCTGCGTATATAAAACCACCGTATACGCTGCGCTCGCCCCATCACATACTACACAGGACTGTGCAGAAGTTATTCCATCAAAAGACCTTGAGGTCTTCCAGAAATGACTTTGACTCTGTAACTTTCCGGCACTTGCAGACACCGGCGGGTCCTGCTCTTTGTAATAGAAGGTGCACACTGAGAAAATGAGTGATAGTTAGCGGCGGCGACGGCTCTGTTGGCTCTCGAAATGGAAACCGCCATTTAAGGAAGACGATGACTTCACGCACCACTATGTAGAATAAAAAGTACCGTCGGAGAGAGAATAAGAGCCCTGTGTTACTGGCGGCCGCTCATGTGGGGGGGCCTAGACTTGTTTTTACAAATATCTACATATTCCCCGTCATAGGGAGGGGCTTCCGTGTCTCTGTTTTCTGTCATGTCCGCGGTTATACATACACGTTACGTTACACCGTCCAGCTGGGTTATGTCCGTCTTTATTTCCATTTGACGGTAAACAATCTGTCATTGCGGCCCGTTACATTGTAGCTGTTTTCCAGGATTGTAACATTGATGACTTATCCCCCAATATAAAGGGGGGTCTAACACCCAGGACCCCCACAGACCAGCTGTAGAAGACATTGCAGCGTTCCGGTGAGATCTGCTGCCACTTTAGTGAATACCAAGCACAGCGCCCTAAGTTATATAGTGGATGTGATTGGTATTGCAGCTTGGGACTGACCTGTGAAGGGGAATAGGTGCTCGCCCAAGTGGTGGTGCCACATTGAGCAGCTGATCTGCGGGGTCCCCACTGGTCAGATATTGATGACCAGAGGACAAGTCATCAGTATGCAAAACGTCAGACCCCACAATCTGATATCCATAGGCCGGCAGGACCCCAGACTGAGGATGAATCATCCCCCAGATATTCAGCTCCGACAATCTACAATCCGGCGCATTAGGGGATTGCCGATCGCGAGGCGAAGGTTAATTATCCGGATAATTCCCAGTTCTGTTTTATAACCGGATATTGAAATTTAATTTTAGTAATTTGATTGTAAGAAGAGAAAAGATTCGGAACTTCAGTCCTGGAGACGGTCACAGAACGGGCTGAAATCTCTGCAAATCCTCCACAGATCACAAAGGTTAATAAGAGCCGTGAACAGGAGATAGAAAGAAAATATCCCGGAGCCGAGAGCATTGATGGCCCCTCTAACCCCCCCGAAACCTCGCATAATGGGACTGAGCCTGATTACCGCTGGAGAGACGAGGACGGAGAGAGAAGATCAGTCTGCACCTTATAGTTACCTATAGGATGTCTGGGAGATGAAGGGGGGGCATAAGAGTCAATCCCCAAAATATCAGCACCTGCAAAAAGTCCGTCGGGGCCTCTGACAACCCTTCTGGTCACTCTCCCCAACTAGGACTATGAGCACGATGTAAGGAAACCCTAGAAGAGTCTGAGCATCCACAAATAGTTGGCTTGGGGGGCTGCAGCCACCTTGTACCCCCCTACCCCGCCCCCAACTTCTTGATCGGATGGATAACCCCCTTTAAGGCTGGCCGTGTAGCTGAAGCAAGTGAATGGCCGACCTTGGAGGTTTCGCAACCAGCCTTGTGTTCTGTGGCCCCTTCCAGGCACACAAACAGTTAACCCAAAGCGGATGGAACGCCGCGCAGACGCTAAGTTGGTTTATTCACTTTCGCAGCGTTGACCTAATAGATGAAAGACACATTTAGTCTTCCCCAGTGATCTGACAAGCTGTGCGTTGCGGCGCCTTGTACAGACCGGGGCACTTTGTAGCTCGCAGATTTGCATAAGGTTATTTTTACACCTCACTAGTTTAAATATTTATTACTCCATCTGCACCAAACAATCGCTCGTCGTCTCGGGGATCGCAACTTCTCCGGGGCAGGAGGGAGACGAACGTTGTAGCATCAGCGTAGGAGACGACTCCCTCACCGCAGTGTCGTTGTTTGTTTCGCTTACCTGGAGGTAATTTTTGCAGTAAGTGGCTACGTGATTGGAACACGTGGCCTTCACTGGCCTACACTCAGATGTGGCCACCACTCAGGGGACTCGTGGACCCCAATTTCTCATTCTGTAATCCACAACACAACCACTGAGTCACCTGGTGTAGACACAAAGTAGCCATCTCGTGACAGAGTATCACAGAATCGTGTTGTTTTGCATCGTTGGTGGTCTCATGACACAAATATCTGGACACGTCCAGCCAAGAGGTAATGGAGGGAACGTTTATACTGAATGGGACTGAGCTGGATGACGAGACACAACCCGTGAGCAAGAGCGGTGCTGTCAGTACATACAGGTACTAGTACGACCGGTCCTTCGCTATCCGATAATTATACAGTATCGATCATTGTAGAATAGAATTACAGGCATTTGTCATCTCATTTTGTAGCCGGAGTTGGTCACTTCTTACCAACTGGTCCTGACTCCGACCCCAAGAACCTGACTACGACTACACCGCACTGAGCATGCCCAGGTGCAGGTCCATGTCCGGGGTCGGCTTCTGTCCACTTGTGTTTCCATCTGACTACTTTTTGTTATTTGGCCGACCCTTGGTCAGATTATAGTTTGGTCTGTTCGGCGCCCCTGATGGACAGTCGTCCGTTCTCCTATCACTGCGGCCGCACACTGGGCTCCTCCTCTGTACACAGCAGACTCCATTGTCGCCGGGGCGTTCCGTCCTCTTTAAGACCTTATATTACGCTCTAATCTCTTCATTTCAGAGCTCTGTGCACCGGGCGTCCTCAGGGACCGCGGCAGAGGATGAGGTTTCAGGAACACCTGTCTGGACTCAGGATTTAACTCTGTCGCTGCTCTGCTGTGGTTTGGAGAGACCTTAAAGGGAACCTGCACCATAAAGAAGCCCTCCGGTCTCCGAGGATCCGGTTCTAGAGCAGGAGGAGTCGGATCTATAGATTTGTAGGAAATACTGAGAATTACTTGTCATTTATTCATTGGAATTCCTGCTTTTTGGGGGTTTAGGAGTCCAGTGGGCGGTCCTAATCAGTGACTGGCGGCTTCTCATGTATGAGCATGCATAGAGACAGCTGACAGTCACTGATTAGGACCGCCCACTGGACTCCTTCTGGTGCGGACAGGGTGATAGGTTACCTATAAGTAACTTATTAGGGAATTGCAAAAAATATATACATGGATGGAGAGGATTTCAGCTCTGGGGGGGATTTGGCCACAACACAACTTACACAATGGGGCCTCAGAGATCAGGAGAACAAAAAGAGAAGCCATGACACAACCCAACAAGTAACAGGATAGACTCTCTGATCCCCGGGCAGGCCTGACTCTGCTATGGCCATCGAGACTTATGCGGCGCCCCCTGGAGGACAAAGAGGAGGTGTCTGGACTGGAGTAGTGAATATCTGCCACTGCTTGTTGGATTATTCCACTAGGTGGAGGCCTAATGTGTGGGGGCCAAAAAGGGAATAGTATACCATGTGGGGGCCAATAATGGAGGATTTTTGGACCTGAAAATAGGGGGAGGCTCTAGTAAAGAGGGGTGCGGCCTAAAATTTTCGATTGGGATGAGCCCCAAAATAATTTTTGTTTGGGACAAGTCCATTCCCTGGGAATTTTGCATCAAAAAATGGAAGCTCAAGGAATCCATATCCCAAAACTGTGACACGATTTTCGGGGGGTTCTTTTCATTGCAGGAGCCTCGGTGTCGTTGCCCTGATGGGACATTTTTTGTAGACACGTCCGTTATACTCCACCATCCCAATAGGCGTCTTGATCCACTCTCAGAACATTGAAGCAAGTAAAGGGTTAAACAGCAATGTAAATAATGCGAAGTGGAAATGGGCGAGTGGGCACTGAAACATAAATAGCTGCAGGTCCCCCTCGGGCGCAGGACGTTGGCAGCCGGGCTATAGGATTAGCGAGAGACACAGCCGCGCCGCAGAAGCGCTAATAATCCTGATTTATGTTTTCATTTTAACAGACCCCGAGCGTCGTTACAACGAGAAAATTGTGCGTTGGCACCGCGGGGACCCTCAGGTTATTAAAGCCATAAATCGCTTTAGGACACGGCTCTGCTGGAGCAGCTGAAGACTTATTTGAGGGGTTTGGTTCAAGTACCCCAATAATGACACGCTGCCAAAAATATCCGCCAGCTTCCAGCCTGGCTCCGGAGCCGCCCACACTGGAGCGCCGCCTGCCTGCTGGATGGGCACAGCGGGCGGCTCCTTTCTTCGCTTTCGTCCGCTTCTCTTTTGTATTAACAAATATTTTTTGTGTTATTCACTTGACATTTCGGCCCATTAATCTGAAACCTCGGCCACTTTTAACACATTTCAGAATATATTTTTACGCCGTCTCACGTTTGATTTATATTCTGCTTCCGTTCTCCGCTCCTCCACTTATCCTGTGGGATGAATGAGGAAAGTGATGGACGTCAACCCTGACCCCCTGGGGGAACCGCGAATACATTACTTGCTGAATGGCAAGATATCTGCAAAGTCACATGACCTATGGACACCCCATAAAGCCGACCATTCCTACCTGTACAGACTGATGGGACACAATGACTTTGTGGGTTCAGTTGATGATTTGGGCTGAAATCCATCCAAGGTTGGTAACTTCATTTGGAGTGTCATGGCCCTATGCCGCAAAATCACGGGCGCAAAATAACGCGGCGTATACACTCCTAACCCATTGAAATGAATAGGAGCTTTTACGGCACGCAAACTCTGGCATGCTGTATACATGCCAGATCACGCTGCACGTTACATTGTGTGAACGCACCCTAAAACGGTGATACTAACTCATAAAATGACCCATCTCTTGGTAAGTCCGGCCTCTATAACCTGTAGATAGGACACTATATACAATCTGCTCTATATAACCTGTAGATAGGACACTATATACAATCTGCTCTATAACCTGTAGATAGGACACTATATACAATCTGCTCTATAACCTGTAGATAGGACACTATATACAATCTGCTCTATAGCCTGTAGATAGGACACTATATACAATCTGCTCTATAACCTGTAGATAGGACACTATATACAATCTGCTCCTCTATAACCTGTAGATAGGACACTATATACAATCTGCTCCTCTATAACCTGTAGATAGGACACTATATACAATCTGCTCCTCTATAACCTGTAGATAGGACACTATATACAATCTGCTCCTCTATAACCTGTAGATAGGACACTATATACAATCTGCTCCTCTATAACCTGTAGATAGGACACTATATACAATCTGCTCCTCTATAACCTGTAGATAGGACACTATATACAATCTGCCCCTCTATAACCTGTAGATAGGACACTATATACAATCTGCTCCTCTATAACCTGTAGATAGGACACTATATACAATCTGCTCCTCTATAACCTGTAGATAGGACACTATATACAATCTGCTCCTCTATAACCTGTAGATAGGACACTATATACAATCTGCTCCTCTATAATCTGTAGATAGGACACTATATACAATCTGCTCTATAACCTGTAGATGGGACACTATATACAATCTGCTCTATAACCTGTAGATAGGACACTATATACAATCTGCTTCTCTATAACCTGTAGATAGGACACTATATACAATCTGCTCCTCTATAACCTGTAGATAGGACACTATATACAATCTGCTCCTCTATAACCTGTAGATAGGACACTATATACAATCTGCTCCTCTATAACCTGTAGATGGGACACTATATACAATCTGCTCCTCTATAACCTGTAGATAGGACACTATATACAATCTGCTCCTCTATAACCTGTAGATAGGACACTATATACAATCTGCTCCTCTATAACCTGTAGATAGGACACTATATACAATCTGCTCCTCTATAACCTGTAGATAGGACACTATATACAATCTGCTCCTCTATAACCTGTAGATGGGACACTATATACAATCTGCTCCTCTATAACCTGTAGATAGGACACTATATACAATCTGCTCCTCTATAACCTGTAGATAGGACACTATATACAATCTGCTCCTCTATAACCTGTAGATAGGACACTATATACAATCTGGTCTATAACCTGTAGATAGGACACTATATACAATCTTCTCCTCGTTTTCGCTCCCTGCCCAATATCCATGGCTCGCCCCTCCTATACCACATTGGGGCACTGCTTTATATTCTCTATGTCTCCTGGCAGAT
This sequence comes from Leptodactylus fuscus, assembly GCF_031893055.1. Classification (NCBI taxonomy): domain Eukaryota; kingdom Metazoa; phylum Chordata; class Amphibia; order Anura; family Leptodactylidae; genus Leptodactylus; species Leptodactylus fuscus. The sequence goes on along the minus strand of NC_134271.1, from coordinate 2,628,917 downwards.
CTTCTTGAGCGTCTCCTCCTGAGTCTTGAAACTTCTTTCCTTGCTTTAAACTCGGCTCTTCGCTCTTCGGAGTAGAAACACCATTAACCTTCAGTAGATGTTCTGACATGATCACAAGATGGCACAGGCGAAAATCACAGCCGCGTCTTCCCCCCATCAAACTAGTTCTCATTTAATTCTCTCTTGAAAACAATAAGAGGTGTCTCGTACCTTCCTTGAACACCCCCCCCCCCCCCCGGCACCACCAACCCCCCATCTCAGGATGACAAGACACGTCTTTCCTATAATTCACTCCTTCTAAGATGAGAATAAAATTGCCACTCATGTACCCGTCTGACAAATCCTCGGCTCTTGTCTGTCTTTCTAATTGCGAGGTGACACCCAGTCGGCACCGGCGAGATTTCTACCCCCTTGACACTCGGGGAAGGCGCACACAAGGTTTTCACTGGCACTGATTGAGATCGCTGACTTAATTAAATTTTTCGAATGCTGAGAAGCGACAAGGGCTGCGGCGGGGTAAGAGGAGCGATGGTGGAGGACAGGGGGGCGATGGGTGACAGCTGAGTGTACCGCCACTAGACAGCGCAGATTTCAGGTGCCTTGACAGCTATGTGGGTGCTGTACTAAAGAAGGCGACGCTGCGCTCCACGTGACAGCTGTGTGGGTGCCGGAGACAACGGGCGACGCTCATTGACAGGAGATGAAATGTAATTAATATGATCTCTCAATGTGTCGCCCCTCCAGCCCCATTCTGTGGCCCCGAGTCCCGGGGGATGGGCGCGCTAGGACTATTTTAGACACCTGGTATTGCTTCTGTGTTGGAACTTCTGGAAAGAATCCACCAGACAGCACCATTCCCCTATAGGACCCCCCTTGACTGAGGTTTGGGACTTCTCCTAATCATAGTCCACAGGGCAGGGGTCAGGACCAGCGGACGTGCCCCTCCTGTCATCTCTGCCCCCTCCACCGGCGAGATATGACATTGGAAGTGGCGATTTTTATATCGTAGATGACGGTCATCAGGTGTCCCAATGACAAGTGTTTTATTTCATCTATAGCCACCTTAAAGGGTGTGTATACGTTTGCTACCATTTCTTAAAGGGGTTGTCTACTTTGTCAATTTTTCTACACTCAATAAACCAGTGTCCCACCAGAATGGTAGAGGTATCTCCAGTAGGCGCCAACACAATTGGGTCCATCCAAAGACTGGATACTGTGGTGGGGGGGCCCCAGAATCATTCCAACTGGTGGGTCCAAGGAAACTCAGTGCGACAGTCATACCGTGGTGTGTCAAGGGTTAGGGAGGTTTGCAGAGCTTCAAGGTTTAGTTCACACTTTGCAACTCCTTCCTTGGGGGTCTGTGGATTCAAGCACCATATCCATAGGGTCAGAAGATGGTGGCGGCCATTGCTACTACTGAAAGTGTTCAGTGCAGGTGCAGGTATAGGACATCCATGGTGCAGCCTCCTTGTCTGTTGCCGCCTCCCTGTGCCATTACCAGTAACCGGCCTTCATTAAATTTGGTGGAGAATGCGGAGCCCCACTTTAACTGCTCCAAAATGTATGTAATAAAAACTGAAGTGACCTTCTAGATCTTCTACATTATAATATTAATATCTGACCCCGCAGTCTTACCTCCATATGTCACCTATAGGTGCCGGGCATTATATCTGATGTATGGTGATATTAGTGACCCGTGATGTCATATATATCTATAGGTGCCGGGCATTATATCTGATGTATGGTGATATTAGTGACCCGTGATGTCATATATATCTATAGGTGCCGGGCATTATATCTGATGTATGGTGATATTAGTGACCCATGACTAGTCTGCGGCCCCGGCTGTATACTGGGCATTGTCATATGGTGCCTGTATATATATCTATAGGTGCCGGGCGTTATATCTGATGTATGGTGATATAAGTGACCCGTGATGTCATATATACTGTATGTATAGGTGCCGGGCATTATATCTGATGTATGGTGATATTAGTGACCTGTGACTAGTCTGCGGCCTCGGCTGTATACTGGGCATTGTCATATGGTGCCTGTATATATATCTATAGGTGCCGGGCGTTATATCTGATGTATGGTGATATTAGTGACCTGTGACTAGTCTGCGGCCTCGGCTGTATAATGGGCATTGTCATATGGTGCGCGCGCGGTGTTAATGGCGCTGTAATGGCTGCTCATTGTGACAGTGGAGCCGTCTCCAGCGCAGCTTAGAACAATTTGCATCTCCATTAATTGAATTACTAATGTAATTAACGTAGGTGAACCACTTTAATTAGAAATAAGACAGGGAGAGTGACGCGCGATAGAAAGCATCTGGAGTCAGACTAATCTTTCATTTTAATTTAAGAAGCAAAATGATTTCAGTACAATTAGTGCAAGTCCCCGGGGAGGTGTCTGATATCTGCCTGACGTGTGCCACCGCCACCGCCGAATCATACCGAGCAGTGACCTCCGAGCAGGGAGTGATGTCATAGCCTGTGTGTGATGTCATCTGTGATAACGGGTCCGTCTGTAGGGTAGTGGTGACCGGGGTCTGATATCTGCCTGACGTGTGCCACCGCCGGATCATACCGAGCAGTGACCTCCGAGCAGGGAGTGATGTCATAGCCTGTGTGATGTCATAGCCTGTGTGTGATGTCATCTGTGGTAAGGGGTCCGTCTACAGGGTAGTGGTGACCGGGGTCTGATATCTGCCTCAGGGAGGTCTGAACCCTTGTAAATCCCAGAAGTCATTTGGCCTTTGAGGTCCCTTTTATATTACACAGGACCCCTGTACAGTCCTCGCTGCAGCCACCTCCACTGCATCTGTGTCCTGGCCGCGCAGTAGCAGCGCCCTCGCTATTGTTGTCGGCCATGTTTTGTTCGCTGGCATACGCTTGCTTGATTTTTAATCTACATTCTGGCAATTTGGAAGCTTTTGTGTCTTTTCTGTAATCAGCGCAGAAGATGCCAAATGTGACGGACGCCAACAACGCGGGCGCCGAGCAGAGAACGTTCTGGAAATGTTTGTAAACCGCTCGTGGAAGGTCTTATGGACACGTCTGTATCTAGGAAGCCACGAAAACCTGCCCCGCAATCTCGCACTGGCCGCCATGTTTCCTTCAAATACTTCACCTAATTTTGGGTTTTGCTCCTCTCCATGGCGGCCACGTGGACATTCAGCGACCGCAGTGTTATAGGGGCCGCAGCGTTATAGGGGCCGCAGTGTTATAGGGGCCGCACCGTTATAGGGGCCGCACCGTTATAGGGTCCGCACCGTTATAGGGGCCGCAGAGTTATAGGGGCCGCACCGTTATAGGGGCCGCAGAGTTATAGGGGCCGCAGTGTTATAGGGGCCGCACCGTTATAGGGGCCGCACCGTTATAGGGTCCGCACCGTTATAGGGGCCGCACCGTTATAGGGACCGCAGAGTTATAGGGGCCGCACCGTTATAGGGGCCGCACCGTTATAGGGGCCGCACCGTTATAGGGGCCGCACCGTTATAGGGGCCGCAGAGTTATAGGGGCTGCGGTGTTATAGGGGCCGCAGAGTTATAGGGGCCGCACCGTTATAGGGTCCGCACCGTTATAGGGGCCGCAGAGTTATAGGGGCCGCACCGTTATAGGGGCCGCAGAGTTATAGGGGCCGCAGTGTTATAGGGGCCGCACCGTTATAGGGGCCGCACCGTTATAGGGTCCGCACCGTTATAGGGGCCGCACCGTTATAGGGACCGCAGAGTTATAGGGGCCGCACCGTTATAGGGGCCGCACCGTTATAGGGGCCGCACCGTTATAGGGGCCGCAGAGTTATAGGGGCTGCGGTGTTATAGGGGCCGCAGAGTTATAGGGGCTGCGGTGTTATAGGGGCTGCAGTGTTATAGGGGCCGCAGAGTTATAGGGGCCGCACCGTTATAGGGGCCGCAGCATTATAGGGGCTGCAGTGTTATAGGGGCTGCAGTGTTATAGGAGCAGCACCATTATAGGGGCCGCACCGTTATAGGGGCCGCAGCGTTATAGGGGCCGCAGAGTTATAGGGGCTGCAGTGTTATAGGAGCAGCACCATTATAGGGGCCGCAGTGTTATAGGGGCTGCAGTGTTATAGGGGCTGCAGTGTTATAGGAGCAGCACCATTATAGGGGCCGCAGTGTTATAGGGGCTGCAGTGTTATAGGAGCAGCACCATTATAGGAGCCGCAGAGTTATAGGGGCTGCAGTGTTATAGGGGCTGCAGTGTTATAGGAGCAGCACCATTATAGGGGCCGCAGCGTTATAGGGGCCGCAGAGTTATAGGGGCTGCAGTGTTATAGGAGCAGCACCATTATAGGGGCCGCAGTGTTATAGGGGCTGCAGTGTTATAGGGGCTGCAGTGTTATAGGAGCAGCACCATTATAGGGGCCGCAGTGTTATAGGGGCTGCAGTGTTATAGGAGCAGCACCATTATAGGAGCCGCAGAGTTATAGGGGCTGCAGTGTTATAGGGGCTGCAGTGTTATAGGAGCAGCACCATTATAGGGGCCGCACCGTACTTCCCTCGTGACTGATATTGAGGGAAGTTATTAAGGGCTTGTGATGGTAAAAATGTTGTTTTTCTGTTCCCAGTTGACTTGCTGACACATTTTTAGGGTTCAGCACCGTGGACAGAGCTGTGAGCGCTGCGGCGTGTGCGGAGTCATCCTGGTATACACATAGTGGGGGGTTTATGAAGAGTCTTCTGTCCCGAATCCTTCTCTACATTGGATGAGACTCCGGACTCTTGATGATTCCGGCACATCTCAGGAGGTTCCGCACACTCCGCTCGGGCACAGATTTCAGCCGTGACTCTCGACACTTTACTGATGTGAGTTAAAGTAAATTTTGCAGAACAAGCGACCCCCCCCCCCCCACCCACCTGAATCCTCCCACGTCCTGTAACATGGTGCACTGTTGGCAGGGGTCAGCTTTGCAGGTTGCATCACTTCTAGGCCAGGTTTCAGGGGAGGCTTTTGTAGCTTTTTCACTTATTCATACATTTCCAGGAAGAACAACCAAAGATCTGCACAATATGGAGTTCATGAAGCTGTGACCAGGCCCATAAGCCGGGGGCCCCCCCGACCCCTCACCACTCTAGGGCTGGAGAAACATCTTTGTTCCCCTGCTTGATTCCCTTTGGCCGTAGTTTGAGCATCATAAATGAATTCCCTCCTGAGTTCGGAGAAGGTGCACAGAAGGGCCCGAGCGGAGATTTTGCAGCAGTGCCCATGGACCTTTAGTTTACACCCTTGGTACTAAGACAGACATGACAGGACGGCTGACGGATCCTCTTCGTCACTTGCTCATTCATTCGCCAGGTCCGTTGACCCTCAGGCTCGATACATTGAATCCCATTGACCCTCTTAGATCACAACTGAAGGGCCAAAACGACTCTCTGTACTGAAACGGATCACAGGTTGTAAATGTCGCGCACAGTATACATATACGTACAGGCCAGCGCAGCTCTGGCGGTGACTAGAGAGAATATAAGTAATGGGGTTTTATATCCTCCGCAGGTAAAAGCTTCCAGTAATGTAATAGTATACAGGGATCCCCTATAGCAGCTGTCAATGTCTGTAAAGCGCCGCGGCATATGATGGCGCTATACACATACACATAAATCTAGGAGCTCCATGATGTAGCAGAGCTCAGACGGTTGTCACGTATCCGGTGCCTCTCCCAGGTCAGGTGTATTCGCCAATAGACTGTACAGTTCTGTTCCTACAGATTGCGCCGCTCTCGCACGCTCTACGATACATCCGCGTACTCTTCGTCTTCCTGTGCGAGCGGTCGATTTTTGCCAATGATGAACAATATTTTTATAGATCCTGGTCTTGTCCACGTGCGCGGTGCTATTATCTCGCTCTGCGCTATATGGTGTCACATGGCTCGGCCTCATGCAGTCCTACAGTACGAGCATTTTCCACCTATAGAATCTGTAGGGTTCGTCACTATTGCAGGGGCCCCGATCCCTTCCCCTCCACCTGCAGTGACTCCAGAGCTTCGTGTCTGCAGGTGCACTGAGAACCCAGAGACATCGCGGGCCCGGGGGGGGGGGGGTTGGCTCGTGTACCCCTCAAAGTCTCGTCCTTGTGACTATTACTGACAGCGAGCGAATAAACTCGTATCGCCCACCATCATCACCAGCGCCTCCTCCCCCCTCCTCCTATTCACAGGCCTCTGAAGATAAGCCACGGGATGCCTCCAGGGTGGGGAGCACAGCTTGTCGGAGCGGGGCTACGGATGTGCTTGCATTGCAGTTGTTGTATTTGGAATAATTAGCCTCCGGCAGAGAATGCGTGGCTGTCACAAAAAACACAACCAAGCAAGGATGTGACCAAGGGAGAAGGGGGAGGGGGCCGGGTGCATGAAAGCAGACAAGCAGCCACATAATGGTGTGTCAGGGGTCCTGGGAGGACAGGGCGGGGGGCCATAATGACTGTAAGTGGGCTAGTAAGGGTCCGCTCACACAGATAGGTTTAAAGGGACTGATATACACTGTGTACTGATTCTGGAGGGATGTGGGCGCTCCTCACCGTATATTCACCAAAAGCGAAGAAGTAATTCCAGCACCGACCAAGCAAAGATGTATTAAAAAATATCTTTTATTCTTCTTCCATTAAAAAATCGTCATATCCACAGAAACTACAACAAAGATGCGAAATATAACATCACATTCTTCGCATCTTTGTTGAAGTTTCTGTGGATATAACGATTTTTTAATGGACGAAGAATAAAAGTTATTTGGTTGGTTTGGGGTATAACAGTCCGTGGAGTCTCATCTTCCTCTGGTTTGGTGACAGCTGGACACGTATTGGGCAGCGATCTCCACAGTGGCCTCTTCTTCTCCCAGTAGGATGTAGAGTTTCCTCTTCTCCCAGTCTGGGATGTGGGCAGAGAGTCTTTGGTAGTAGACGGCCCTCATATCTGAGTATTTGGTGCAGTGTAGCAGGAAGTGGATCTGGTCTTCTAGGGCCCCCTGGTCACAGTGCTGGCACAGTCTCTTCTCCCGTGGCTTGTACGTCTGTCTGTATCGCCCCGTCTCTATCTCTAGGTTGTGGGCGCTCAGTCTGTATCGGCTCAGGGTCTGTCTGTGCTTGGGGTGGCGTATTCTCTCCAGGTAGGTGGCCATGGTGTAGTCCCTTTGTAGGGATTGGTACACATTGGTGAGTTTCTTGGAGTTATTTATTTCGTTTCTCCATTCTTCAATGTACCGCTCTCTGTTTGCCTCTGTGGTCGCCTTTATTTCGGCCTTGGTTATCATCTGTTGGTGTTTTTGGTTTGGTGGTTGGCTGCTGTTTGGTTGGTGAATGTCTGGTTTGCTCAGGTGGCTTAGCCAGGCTTGGTGGTGGTAGGAGTCGCTCCCCTGGATGTGTGCCTGGAAAGCTAGCGCCCTCTTCTGTATGGTGAGCCATAGGGGGAGTCTGCCTAGCTCTGCCCTGCAGGCCATGTTGGTGGTGTTGCGATGGACATGGAGCAGGTATTTGCAGAACTCCAGGTGGAAGGTCTCTGTTGGGCTGGAATCCCACCTTGACTGGTCTGGGTAGGTGGCTGGGCCCCAAACCTCACTGCCATAGAGAAGGATCGGGGAGATGACAGCGTCAAATATCTTCAGCCAGACCCTCACCGGTGGTTTGAGATGTTTCTCCTCAACTCCAACTCTTTCCCTATCTCTCTCCATACACTTCCAATCTGACACCTCTGGTATCTGCAGTCTGTCTGGTTTGAGCAAGATGGATTCAGCTGAAATTTCAGAGTGAGAGTCAGTTTAGTCCTGCCTGTGATGTAAATGAGGGAACTGCTGCAAAGAAAACCCTTACAGAATTGGCAAGTGTCAGTCTATGATTAGGCTTAGCGGCCAGAGTGGAAAAAATGTATTAACAAAAATCTTTAAAAATGTTCCATAGAAAAAGTGAAACCTTTTCCCTTTAAGACGGAAAATTTAGTGACCCAAAATCTGCTGAGTTTTTTGTACCAATTTGGGGGGGGGGCTGTTCCCCCCTGACCTGCTGTATCCATAATAGCCCCCTATTCTGGCCGTATATCTGGCAGGTGACGGGAGAGAGATGTGAAATGTGGGCTGTGTATAATTGTGGTGAGCGGGGTCGCGGTGCTCGGGTGAAGGTCCCGCCGGGTTACTCACATCCTCTATTAAGTGGAAATTGCTATGGGATTTAATAACATGATTTCTCACCACATCCCCTGCTGCAAATTGCTTTATATCCCGCTAAAACATGTAGCATCTGAGGCTGCGGCGAGGCGGGGGCAACGCTCCTAACCCCGGCAGCCGAGCCGCCAGGCCTGCAAATTAGTGGTGGACATGACAATCACACATATTAACAGGTGCACGGACATCTCGCCTGACTGCCGAGACCTTCGCCCTCCGAGAGCCCCTGTATGGGAAGGGAATGTATGGCTGTATGTGGTGCACACAGTATGGAGGACAGGGGGGCATATGCACATGTGCTACAGGAATTTCATACGGCATTAATGCAAATTGTGGAGCAAGAAATCGCCGTATGAACGTTTGTATGTGTTCACCTTACATGGGCGCCGCTTATCTCTCCCTACAGAAGAGCGCTCCTGTGCCGACCTCGGACGTGTAGTGCTCCTTATCTCTCCTGACGTGTTATGTAATGTATACATTCTTCATAAAATAACCATTTAGGTTGTGTTCCTCTACCACACCTCCTGGAAATTTGCAAAAGCTGTGTGCAGAAGGATGCTCTCCCTCCTCAGAAACCCCTTAGACATCGTTGGGTCTTAGACATCGCACAATGGGAAAAGGGTTTTGTGCAAAAATAGGTTAGTGCAAAAAATTGCAACTTTTTTTTGCCCCAGACTTGTGTCTTTTGGGGGATGATGAATTCCCCCCTTGGCGCTGTAACCTGCTGCTTATAATGAGCCGTATTACCACCGACTAATGGAGAAGATTTATCACTGTCTAAATTAACATCAGCCCTTGATAGATTCGCTGTAAAATAGCAAAATCATCATCGCGACGCCGCGTTATCCGGAGTACGAGATCCGACGCCGCTGTTTAATTCAGATGCCCTTTAGCGAAACTCTTCCTCGCCACCGGTGTAACAAGCGACGGCCCTCATTATTACAGTGTGAGTATAAAGTCTTCTGCCCGCGACATCTGCAGGAATTAGCACAATTTGTACAAATCCGCCATTTCCTAGGACGGGTATTTGGACGCCATCGATTTTAAATCGAGTTCAGGGCTAGACGGGCACTTTGGCGTTGACTCCTGTCTTCCCGTCACGTCTGCATCTATGGGATGTTACTGCAACTTCTGGTTGTGGGTGGAAAACTGCTGAATGTGCTAGATCTCCCCAAATCTCAATGTGACTCCTATCACTTACTCCAGAGGAGGAGTCGCAGGGCGAGATGTTCTGCTTGTGCAATGGGAACCAACGTCTCCGTATAGCCCTCGCCTAAGGTGCTAGATTAGGCCACCAAGGAGGGCCCATGGTTTGTACCCATGACCCTTGGAACAATTCCTCATCCTCTACTATAAAATCTTACACGTAGTGGATCTCGAGAGATCAACGGGGATCGTGTCTTCCTTAGGAGGGTGAGAACCCCAATGGGGCACAGTCTACAGATGGGACTCTCTTCCTTCTATGCCTTGCCTAAAATCACTACTTGTGTTTTTAAAGGGACTTCACAAGGGTTAATACTGATGGCCTACAATTAGCAGTGACACCCGGCACCCCAACGATCAGCTGTTCGGAGCACAGTATACTGCACAATCTACTCCCGGCTCCGGTTGATCGTGCAGGATTTTACGAACCGCCGCCCATTTTTTTGGTTTTCTTTTTCCCATTGTGATGACACTTGCACGTTTCCTGCAGAATCTCTCACGGACTGTCGTCTGTCTCTTCACGTGTTCATTGGGAGGACTCTCTCACAGCGCTCTCGCCACTTATTATTCACTTCAACTCGGCTAATAAGAAAGAGACAAGAAAATGTTACCGACTTTATAAAAATGTCAAAAACATAAAAAAGCATCTTGAACGCTCAAAGAGAAGTCGCAACGTAACGCGGATTGTATTAAAGCACCTATGACACAGCTCATTAGAGCGCTCACGATCCCGCTGACAGGTCTATATGGGGCTTGTTAGCGTCGCTGGTTGTTACTATTGCTCAGAAGCTTTAGGTGCCTTCAGTACTGGTAATTTGGGCCTCGGGGCATCCAAACGCCGCACATACGAGGAGCCCCCGGGAGTCACCGACTGATCGTTCCTAAGTGCTCCGATTCCTTTGATGTCAATAAATGTTTTTCTGATCTTCCCCGAAGTGTTTATCCGCGTCATCAATTATTTATGTGGTTGCAAATGAGATCCAAGATCGGTCCTGGAGGAGCGGCTCCGTCTTTAATTAATCTTGGCTTGGTCCACTCAAGCCAAAGCCAAGGCTGGAGGTCTTGTCCTCCGAGCCACCGGCCTTGGGCTTAGTTGTCGATGCGTCTTCCAGTCTAGTCTTTCTTTGTTATCTGGATCTTCAACTTGCCCATTCATGTATTGTTATTCTTATTCTTGAGCTCTGTCCAAATGTTGTCACAGCCCCTCGTCCTCCTCCACACGGCGCACTCCCTGCGGGACCGAAGCCGGGGAGATGAAAGACATCACAGCAGATTCTCCGTGTCTCTAATGAGGCTCCTGTCTCCGGCTGACATGTCTGCAGATACAAGAGAACTGTCAGACAGCTGACTGAGGAAAAGGAGGAGATGTATTGATCACAAACTGTCTCATCGAACACCTTCTCGGGGAGGGGGAGGTGGGGGGCGCTGGCGTTTGAAGTAGGCGACTAATAGCAGGTAGTTCTTCGGGTGTTTTTCTCTTGTTACGTACGGGGAATATCCCACTTACCCACAATCTACCGGAGCGCTCGGCGCATCATTTACTCTTTTTGATGTCATTGTTATTGGCGCACCGAGTCATTAAAATATATATACTGCTGGTTACCGGTGTAGAGGTGAGCCGTGTCATCCGCCAATTACGTCCCGTTCACCATCGCTCTTCTCAGTCTCATTCGCTTTTCTCGTTACCTCTCTCAGCTTTCCGGTTCTTTTCATGAATTTTTCTGGTTTTGCAGAACAGATTGGGAATAGAAAAGATGGGCTCGGGCGGCCGCGGATTGTGTCCTTAGTTATATTTCTGGCTCATGTCGTAACCTACTGGTGGCCATGACAAAAAGTACAAAAATAACACCCTGCAAAGCTGCTCCGTTCCACCAAACCCTCGCAGGATCAAGTAAAGGGAACAATAATTCTAAAGGATTAAGCAGGGGCGGACCCCATGGAGGCGGGATCTTGTATGTTAATGGTTTTGTTAAGCAGGGGTGTGGTTTTAGTTACTATAGGCAGTACCACTGATGGTGACAGAAGAAGGAGCCTGGATAGGGAGATGACTACAGGGAAAATTTACTATGGCTGGATTTAGTCCATGCTAATGTAATCCTTAGTTATATTTCTGGATCGTGTTTTAACCTAGTGGTGGCCGTGAGGAAGAGTGCAAATATGAGTGGACTAAGCTACTACAATCCACCGAACCTTCCCCTTAGAAGATCAAATGAAGGGAGCAATGACTTTGGGCAGGAATTCCCACATTTATTGTTGTCTGTGTAATTGTAAGAGATTAAGCAGGGACGGATCCCTATAGAGGAGGGTTCATGTATGTTAATAGTTTGGAATTAAGCAGGGGCGGTTCCCTATAGAGAAGGGTTAATGTATGTTAATAGTTTGGAATTAAGCAGGGGCAGTTCCCTTTTAGAGGAGGGTTCATGTATGTTAATAGTTTGGAATTAAGCAGGGGCGGATCCCTATAGAGGAGGGTTCATGTATGTTAATAGTTTGGAAGGAATTAAGCAGGGGCGGATCCCTATAGAGGAGGATTCATGTATATTAATAGTTTGGAATTAAGCAGGGGCGGTTCCCTTTTAGAGAAGGGTTCATGTATGTTAATAGTTTGGAAATAAGCAGGGGCGGTTCCCTGTAGAGAAGGGTTCATGTATGTTAATAGTTTGGAAATAAGCAGGGGCGGTTCCCTATAGAGGAGGGTTCATGTATGTTAATAGTTTGGAATTAAGCAGGGGCGGTTCCCTATAGAGAAGGGTTCATGTATGTTAATAGTTTGGAAATAAGCAGGGGCGGTTCCCTATAGAGAAGGGTTCATGTATGTTAATAGTTTGGAAATAAGCAGGGGCGGTTCCCTATAGAGGAGGGTTCATGTATGTTAATAGTTTGGAATTAAGCAGGGGCGGTTCCCCTTTTAGAGGAGGGTTCATGTATGTTAATAGTTTGGAATTAAGCAGGGGCAGATCCCTATAGAGGAGGGTTCATGTATGTTAATAGTTTGGAATTAAGCAGGGGCAGATCCCTTTTAGAGGAGGGTTCATGTATGTTAATAGTTTGGAATTAAGCAGGGGCAGATCCCTATAGAGGAGGGTTCATGTATGTTAATAGTTTGGAATTAAGCAGGGGCTGTTCCCTTTTAGAGGAGGGGCCATGTATGTTAATAGTTTGGAATTAAGCAGGGGAAGATCCCTATAGAGGAGGGTCTATGTATGTTAATAGTTTGGAAGGAATTAAGCAGGGGCGGTTCCCTATAGAGGAGGGTCCATGTATGTTAATAGTTTGGAAGGAATTAAGCAGGGGTGGTTCCCCCATAGATTTTACTGCTAAGCAGGGGCGTGGCTTTTGTTACTACTGGTTATAGTACTGAACACAACTGATGATGCCAGAAGAAGCAGACTGGACAGCGAGGTCTATATCACCAAAACCTGTATATATGAAGAGAATAGTGTATAATAGTATAATATGCTGTCCCTATAAGGCCTTTCCTAAGGGCCAACCTACCCAATGATATGTCCCTCCCTATCCTTCCTAATCTCACTGACTAACACTAGCCAGCCCCTTCTTAGCCCATAGTGGCTGCCGACTGGGAACCATTTACATTCCACTACATGGCAGATATTGTAATAACTTTGGCTTTAGGTTTAGTGTTCTATATGGCAGGTTACTAAAGATTAGAAAAAAAAACATCTTATTGCAACATTATAACAGCGCCCTCTCTTATTCTTAGGCTGTTGATGGTATTGCAGTTCAGCTCCATTCACTTAAATAAGGCTATGCTGTAATACCAAGCACTGCATTTGGTCTAGAGTGGCGCTGTGGTTGGGCCTACTTTTACTATTATAAGACCGTCAGTGGTCAGTGGTCGATACAAGGGATGGACTAATTATGGGACATCTTGACTCTCCTGTTTCTTGGGCCAAGACTGAATTGATATGAATGTGATCTGTGGGATTGGACAGTTCGGACAGAGGTTTCGGTATCTTCGGCACCTTACACCTGACCCCGGCCTAGAAGCTTCTGAACCGTCGCTCCTCGTCCCCGTAGAAAACTCTTAATTAGGTTCTTGAGGGAGGAAAACCAAGAATCGGTGAAGGAGATTGATAAGACGGCACATGAGCATTGGCAAATGAAAGAATCCTGTGTAGTGGCGACGTTCTCCTCGGCAGCCGTGAATAGAACAAGCACTCGAGGCATTATATGTTTAGCAGCGGTCTTCAGCATGGGCGCGCTTTGTGTAGTATGATTACTCCGCCGTCTTCTGCAATCTCTAATGGTATCTGAAGTGTATTACATGTTACTGAAGAGTTCATCTCATCCGCTCCGCTTTGTCTTCTGTCGGTTTCTCCTCTTTACTTCTTTGTCGGCCCCCGATCACGGACGCGGGTCATTACGGAGTCAGAGGATGAGGCCGACTAATAGGGATTCTTGTGTTGCACTTCATGTAAAGCGGATTGACTGGTTTCCCTGATTTATCTGATGCCTGGTGAATAAAAGGTCCAGGTACCTACCGGTAAAGTCAGAGGGAAAATCCACTGTATACTGTGCACATGTTTGTTTCCGAGGAATCGTCTCTTTATATGGCCGGTGTGGTCCTATGGACGTTGTAGAGAGGAGACCTTATGTAGGATCCAAAATGGAGAACAGAACCCCCAACCTAAACATGTAATATAAGGAAAAGGAATGGCCAACAAGAATAACAGCAGACCTGTCCTGGCTCCCAGGTGGTGGACCACCCTCTAGGACAGCCATATTCCCTACCTAATAGGGTGGCCGGAGAAGGGTTGTCCTCATCATCACAACAATGGCTGCCATTGAGTTTCTCCTGCAGTGTATATGGACACAACTTTCCCTGGCACAGTCAGCAGCTTTAATGGGTTTTTATAGTAAGAAGACCCCTTTAAAGAGGACCTTTCCACCTCCACCAACTTCAACTCATTACATCCTTCGATAGATGCTGCAGCATTGGTTGCAGTTGGAATTTTTTTTCTAGCTCTCACTGTTCCTGAGCAATCAGTGCTGGTAGTTTCAGCACAATCGTACTCACTTCTAACAAGTGGGCGGTCCTTGGCTGGAGCAGAAAAACAAGGACCGCCCACCTGAAAGTAGAGCATAGACTGTGCTGAAACTAGCAGAAATGATTGCTCTGGAATGGCGGGGCTAGAGAAAAAATTCCAACTGCGCCAAAAGCAGTGGAGAAGAACCTAATGAAGGATACAAAGAAGCGCAGGAGGAGACAGGTTCCCTTTAAGTGACTCTACCTGCAGTATTAGATGGAACCCTGTGTATGGAGTGTGTATAGCCATATAGTCTACACGTACGATTCTTGCATGTGCCATATGTATGAAGCTAATCTCCCGCCATGCTTCTAGGCTAGAATACTTCCATTCATCTGATGAAGCCATTTTTTGTAGGGCTTTTTTGGAATCTGACAGATGATATCCTCCGTAGGAGTTCCTGACCTCACATGGCTCCATTACTGTAGCATCTTGGACGGCAGCCACAACTGGATGCTTCCTCTTCTGCCGCTCCAGATCCCATTATCTGCCACGTCCCTGGTGGATCCTGCCCTGGCTCTCCCGCTCCGGCTGCTCGGTGCTCTTGGGCTGCTAACCGAGGATGAGGCCTGACCTATTTACATAGGAGCTGCCCCGCCACTCCTTGCCTGTTTGTTGAGTTTTGTGTCCTGGCGTTCATTCCTTGTACTATCCTGAATGACCCTGAGATTGGCTCTGGCCCCATCTCTGCATAATGCTTCTGTCTTACCCTTTGGATTGTTTGGTACCCTTTGCACTACTCCTGTTTCTGACTACACGCCCATCTGATCCTCTGGCCTGTCACGTTCCGACTACTTTTCTGGTGACAACCCTTGGCTCCATTAATGCTACTCCTCTGCCTCTTGTATTTTCTGGCCCTTGGGCTTTCTGCCACAGAGTTCACCTGCTGATCAGCCCCAGATTAATGGGTCCAGTCTACTGAGTGTCTCTCTGCAGGTTCTTTGGCCAATGCAATCCCTGGCAAGCTCTAGCCCAGGGGTAGGGAACCTTCAGCTCTCCGGCTGCTGTGAAACTACAAGTATGCATGCTGGGAGTTGTAGTTTTGCAACAGCTGGAGAGCCGTACGTTCCCTACCCCTGCTCTAGCCGGACACAATAATTGTATGAAGTTGGAGATAACTGGAGGTCTGGTCAGGGTCTCTGCGCCTCTACGGGAAACCCTCTATGACTTTGCACCAAAAAGATCCTTAACGTGCCTGTGTGCATGAGGCCTAGAAGAGAACACTGCACGCAACCTCGTGCTCAGTCCACCACTCTTTGGTCCTGTTCTACAACCTGGGCCCCGACTACCTTTATCTGATGTCCCCTCCTGCCTGTCAAGGTCACAACACGACATTGATTCTTTCCATGTCCCTGGTTATCAGATCCAAGGCATAAGGTGAAGGTCTTGGACTCCAAAGCAAGATCTGTCCTGGGGCCGCCGCCTAGAAGGTGTCCTATAGAATAGCGGCCGCCACCTAGCAGGTGTCCTATAGAATAGCGGCCGCCGCCTAGCAGGTGTCCTATAGAATAGTGGCCGCCGCCTAGCAGGTGTCCTATAGAATAGCGGCCGCCGCCTAGCAGGTGTCCTATAGAATAGCGGCTGCCACCTAGCAGGTGTCCTATAGAATAGCGGCCGCCGCCTAGCAGGTGTCCTATAGAATAGCGGCCGCCGCCTAGCAGGTGTCCTATAGAATAGCGGCCGCCGCCTAGCAGGTGTCCTATAGAATAGCGGCCGCCGCCTAGCAGGTGTCCTATAGAATAGCGTCCGCCGCCTAGCAGGTGTCCTATAGAATAGTGGCCGCCGCCTAGCAGGTGTCCTATAGAATAGCGGCCGCCGCCTAGCAGGTGTCCTATAGAATAGCGGCCGCCGCCTAGCAGGTGTCCTATAGAATAGCGGCCGCCACCTAGCAGGTGTCCTATAGAATAGCGGCCGCCGCCTAGCAGGTGTCCTATAGAATAGTGGCCGCCGCCTAGCAGGTGTCCTATAGAATAGCGGCCGCCGCCTAGCAGGTGTCCTATAGAATAGCGGCCGCCGCCTAGCAGGTGTCCTATAGAATAGCGGCCGCCGCCTAGCAGGTGTCCTATAGAATAGCGGCCGCCGCCTAGCAGGTGTCCTATAGAATAGCGGCCGCCGCCTAGCAGGTGTCCTATAGAATAGCGGCCGCCGCCTAGCAGGTGTCCTATAGAATAGCGGCCGCCGCCTAGCAGGTGTCCTATAGAATAGTGGCCGCCGCCTAGCAGGTGTCCTATAGAATAGCGGCCGCCGCCTAGCAGGTGTCCTATAGAATAGCGGCCGCCGCCTAGCAGGTGTCCTATAGAATAGCGGCCGCCGCCTAGCAGGTGTCCTATAGAATAGCGGCCGCCGCCTAGCAGGTGTCCTATAGAATAGGGACCGCCGCCTAGCAGGTGTCCTATAGAATAGCGGCCGCCGCCTAGCAGGTGTCCTATAGAATAGCGGCCGCCACCTAGCAGGTGTCCTATAGAATAGTGGCCGCCGCCTAGCAGGTGTCCTATAGAATAGTGGCCGCCGCCTAGCAGGTGTCCTATAGAATAGCGGCCGCCACCTAGCAGGTGTCCTATAGAATAGCGGCCGCCGCCTAGTAGGTGTCCTATAGAATAGCGGCCGCCGCCTAGCAGGTGTCCTATAGAATAGCGGCCGCCGCCTAGCAGGTGTCCTATAGAATAGCGGCCGCCGCCTAGCAGGTGTCCTATAGAATAGCGGCCGCCGCCTAGCAGGTGTCCTATAGAATAGCGGCCGCCGCCTAGCAGGTGTCCTATAGAATAGCGGCCGCCGCCTAGCAGGTGTCCTATAGAATAGCGGCCGCCGCCTAGCAGGTGTCCTATAGAATAGTGGCCGCCGCCTAGCAGGTGTCCTATAGAATAGGGACCGCCGCCTAGCAGGTGTCCTATAGAATAGCGGCCGCCACCTAGCAGGTGTCCTATAGAATAGTGGCCGCCGCCTAGCAGGTGTCCTATAGAATAGTGGCCGCCGCCTAGCAGGTGTCCTATAGAATAGGGACCGCCGCCTAGCAGGTGTCCTATAGAATAGCGGCCGCCGCCTAGCAGGTGTCCTATAGAATAGCGGCCGCCGCCTAGCAGGTGTCCTATAGAATAGCGGCCGCCGCCTAGCAGGTGTCCTATAGAATAGCGGCCGCCGCCTAGCAGGTGTCCTATAGAATAGCGGCCGCCGCCTAGCAGGTGTCCTATAGAATAGCGGCCGCCGCCTAGCAGGTGTCCTATAGAATAGCGGCCGCCGCCTAGCAGGTGTCCTATAGAATAGCGGCCGCCGCCTAGCAGGTGTCCTATAGAATAGCGGCCGCCGCCTAGCAGGTGTCCTATAGAATAGCGGCCGCCGCCTAGCAGGTGTCCTATAGAATAGCGGCCGCCGCCTAGCAGGTGTCCTATAGAATAGCGGCCGCCGCCTAGCAGGTGTCCTATAGAATAGCGGCCGCCGCCTAGCAGGTGTCCTATAGAATAGCGGCCGCCGCCTAGCAGGTGTCCTATAGAATAGCGGCCGCCGCCTAGCAGGTGTCCTATAGAATAGCGGCCGCCGCCTAGTAGGTGTCCTATAGAATAGCGGCCGCCGCCTAGCAGGTGTCCTATAGAATAGCGGCCGCCGCCTAGCAGGTGTCCTATAGAATAGCGGCCGCCGCCTAGCAGGTGTCCTATAGAATAGCGGCCGCCGCCTAGCAGGTGTCCTATAGAATAGCGGCCGCCGCCTAGCAGGTGTCCTATAGAATAGCGGCCGCCGCCTAGCAGGTGTCCTATAGAATAGCGGCCGCCGCCTAGCAGGTGTCCTATAGAATAGTGGCCGCCGCCTAGCAGGTGTCCTATAGAATAGGGACCGCCGCCTAGCAGGTGTCCTATAGAATAGCGGCCGCCACCTAGCAGGTGTCCTATAGAATAGTGGCCGCCGCCTAGCAGGTGTCCTATAGAATAGTGGCCGCCGCCTAGCAGGTGTCCTATAGAATAGGGACCGCCGCCTAGCAGGTGTCCTATAGAATAGCGGCCGCCGCCTAGCAGGTGTCCTATAGAATAGCGGCCGCCGCCTAGCAGGTGTCCTATAGAATAGCGGCCGCCGCCTAGCAGGTGTCCTATAGAATAGCGGCCGCCGCCTAGCAGGTGTCCTATAGAATAGCGGCCGCCGCCTAGCAGGTGTCCTATAGAATAGTGGCCGCCGCCTAGCAGGTGTCCTATAGAATAGCGGCCGCCGCCTAGCAGGTGTCCTATAGAATAGCGGCATCTCCTCTGTGGCTGAGGGACGTTTGCTGGTAGCTGCAGCCTCGGCCTCCCCTATAGATATGTCCCTATTCTATAGTAAGTAATAGCGTAAATGTTAGCGTAAATTGTGGATATTTGCAGACTCGAGGACACTTCAGTAACAATCGCTTTGTCGGGGTGCGATCACTTTACATTTGGGCGGCCGCCAGCAGTATTGTGTGTTTCGGATAAGTGGTTTAGGTGGGTGGTTGTGCTGAATTTCTGGTGTGGGTTGGGTTTTTGTCTGTGTACACTGTACGTAGGCCGCCATAGTGGAGGCCTCTTTATTACTCTGTAGATTGAAGAGCCCTCTCTGGTGAGACCTGGGGGGGGGGGAAGGGCTCAGGACATTTAGTTTGTGACTGATGAATCAACAGCAGTCGTATCGTGTAGTGCCGCAACAATGGCAAGACAAGCAACCCCACACCATGTGTGTACACCGCGATCCTGCACAAGGGACTGAGGCTATTGTGCGAGCTCACCACATGACACGTGTTGCCTTTGAAGCAATTTTGTAAATGTTTTTTAAACATGTATTGTGTTGTGTACAGAATTCTGTGTCTCAATGGTGACAGACTACAAACCCAGTGTAGTCTGATCATTCTTGTGTCACCCTCCACTTCTTACCCCACAGACATTAGAAGGTTCGATCATTTGGAAGGTAAGGTACCCTATAACATTTGGCTTTTCCCTATGAAGCCAGTGCAGGATTTTTATAGGTTTTCCATTTGTATTGGTGCCGTGATTGGCACTGCAGTTTCTCCTCGTCCTCCACTCCCTTTAGTAGGTTCTCCATCTCCTTTCTTGTACATTACATGCAGCGTTTTTAGGGGTTAGTGAATCCTTAAGGAGGTCAAAACTTCACACGACCACCCTAACCTTTAGTCCTCCTGCGGCCACCACTATGGGGGTCTTATTGCATTGGGGTCACCTTTGACCTTGGAACACACAGGACATCGCACCTTGCTGCCTATGGGGCTGTGTAACCACACGCTGGTCCATACTGGCCCCTGTCCACTGCCGACAACACCCAGCAAGTGGTCATCAGTAATGGCCCACAAGGCAGTAGGAGAGGCCACTGACCCATGGATTTCACATCATGTGGATGGCCGTTCATGTGCATCACTTACCTTGGACGCTTCCCAGGCTTCTTCATTGCCGACCTACCTTTAGGATTGGTCATCCCTTGGAGATCGGTGATTATCTGACACCCGGGTCCCTACAATCAGTGCTGCTAAAAAACCAAGAACAGCGCCCTACATTGTATAGTGGTTGTGCTTGGTACTGCAGCTCAGCCCCATTCTTTTGAATGGTAATGAGCGGAGATCAGGCCATGTAACTAATGAGTTGATGTCACATGATCTCTGAAGTAAGAAGCAGTGGTCAGGGTGGCCACTACATACAGCCGATCTTTGGCGGGCGCAGGTGACGGAGCCCGCTGATCCTCAATTGATCTATTCTATGGGTAGGTCATCAATGAGTAAGTCCTGGACACCCCTTTAACCACAGCCCCTCCCCCCAGCCCCTCTCATTATGGTTCTTCCTCAGTTCCTTGGACTCTCCTTCCCTCGCTCCTCTGTATATCTTGCTGTTTTCTCCTTATATCTCTGTCTCTCAGCCATTCTCCGTCTCTGCCTTCTCATTATTTCGCGGATCCCTCCCCCGCCCGCCACCCCTCTCGTTGCTCACTTTTTTCTTGCCTGTCTCCCAGGACCGGCTTTCTTACTGCTAGGCAAATGAATTGCTGTTCAGTTATCAAGTCATCACTAGCCCTCGCATTTCCACCGTCTATATAAGCAGAGCCGCAAGACCCAACGCTCCATTTGCTGACGATAAACAGAAAATTGGAAGTGACTTGAGGACTGTGAAGGCTGAAGGTGCAGCCAAGATGGCCATTACTGCGCTCTTGTGTAAAATCGAAGCCTGACGGAGATTGACATCTTCACCTTTCAAGAGGTTCTGAGACAGCTGCCGGAGAGCTGGATGGGGCCGATGTCATCATAGGGACAGAACCCTGTACTGACAGCACTAGACTGCAGGGCTGGAGTTACTTAGACCTACCACCAGGGGACAGGTGACCCAATTGGGTTGAGGATTGACTCCCGATAGGGGTCACTCACTACAACTATAGATCTCGCTGAGCCTGTCATATAGAGCTGACTACTAGCAGAGCCGTTACTGACTCCCACTGCATTGCTGCACAGTTTAGTGCTGCCCAAGAGGGCGAAAACTACTGACCTGTAACCATATCTATCCTGAGCATAAACTCTGTTCTGGCTGTATTCCCATACCTCCACCCTGTGCCGCTCCCCTATCACTGGGCACAGTCTCACAGACCCTGCACCATCACTGCCTCTCCCCAAATCTTCTTCCATTCCTGTTTTTCACTATGTAGTCTCAAAGACAGAAAACAACTGCAGCTTCATCTCCCCTCTAAACAATGTTTTCTCTTCCATTCTTATATTATGCCGTCTCACAGACACAGGGCATATCCTGCAGCTGCAGCTCCCCTCTTACCATGCTATATTATGCAGTCTCGCAGACACAGGTTATATCCTGCAGCTGCAGCCCCATTACTACTTTTTCTCTTCGCTTTTAACAAAATGAAATCTCACAGACACTGAGTAAAATCGCAGCTGCACCCCTCTCTTTCTCCTCCTCCCCTCTGCAAATGAACCCCCCTCTTTTTCCTCCTCTTCTCCCCCTCCAATCTTCAGCTGCATCCCCTCTTATATATCTTCTTCTCCCTCTCCCCTCTGCAGCTGCATCCCCCTCTTATATATCTTCTTCTCCCTCTCCCCTCTGCAGCTGCATCCCCCTCTTATATATCTTCTTCTCCCCTCCCCTCTGCAACTGCATCCCCCTCTTATATATTTTCTTCTCCCCTCCCCTCTGCAGCTGCATCCCCCTCTTATATATCTTCTTCTCCCCTCCCCTCTGCAGCTGCATCCCCCTCTTATATATCTTCTTCTCCCTCTCCCCTCTGCAGCTGCATCCCCCTCTTATATATCTTCTTCTCCCTCTCCCCTCTGCAGCTGCATCCCCCTCTTATATATCTTCTTCTCCCCTCCCCTCTGCAGCTGCATCCCCCTCTTATATATCTTCTTCTCCCCTCCCCTCTGCAGCTGCATCCCCCTCTTATATATTTTCTTCTCCCTCTCCCCTCTGCAGCTGCATCCCCCTCTTATATATCTTCTTCTCCCTCTCCCCTCTGCAGCTGCATCCCCCTCTTATATATCTTCTTCTCCCCTCCCCTCTGCAGCTGCATCCCCCTCTTATATATCTTCTTCTCCCCTCCCCTCTGCAGCTGCATCCCCCTCTTATATATTTTCTTCTCCCTCTCCCCTCTGCAGCTGCATCCCCCTCTTATATATCTTCTTCTCCCTCTCCCCTCTGCAGCTGCATCCCCCTCTTATATATCTTCTTCTCCCCTCCCCTCTGCAGCTGCATCCCCCTCTTATATATCTTCTTCTCCCCTCCCCTCTGCAGCTGCATCCCCCTCTTATATATTTTCTTCTCCCCTCCCCTCTGCAGCTGCATCCCCCTCTTATATATCTTCTTCTCCCCTCCCCTCTGCAGCTGCACCCCCACTTCTCCCCCTCTCACAGCATGCAGTCTCAGGTGTACCCCCCTTTACCTCATCTACCATGTACTTTTACTACTCCTGTTTTTATAGTAATTGAGGCTTTTTTCCTGAATATTGGGGAATTCTGCTGAAGGAATATTACAAAATAAAATCCGTAAGGCAAATTTTACCTAGAGTGGATTTTACACTTGATCCCCATAGTCTGTGGTACTGGACCGTTCGATGCTAGAAATCTGATTGTTACTATAGGGCCCGGCCGTGTTCTGTCATTTTCCTGGATATTTAAGCTTTACCTCTGGCTAAAGCCAATAAGATTGAGCCTCGGGCCTGGCTGGGGGAGCCCCGACCTCCTGCCATCAATCGCTCTGCCCTATAGGGAGTATTCATGTGTTAGGTAGTGTCCCCTCCCCCCCCTCGGTCTCTTCATCCTTCGGGTGTCCCTGTAAATTATTCTATGCAAAAATATGTTTATCCCAACATCAAAAAAGTGGCCGAGAATAATTCATAGAAGAAGGAGATCTTTTCTTGTGTCTGACTCTCGGCCCGGCGTTCCCATCTCCGTCTCGTCTCATCCCGTGTCTTCCTTATATATTCCTTTTCTTCCTGCGTCTAGCCCACTTTCTGTGTTTTGTTCCCCCGGCTGTCCCCAACTCCCTTTGCTGCTTCTCTCCCTCGGCAGCCCCGCGTCTGGCATACAGATGGAGGAAGCCATTGGCTGCTTGTGGCTCGGTGCCTGCCTCAGCCCCAGGCCCGGAGCTCGTGATCCCCCTGTGCTGACTTCAGAGGTGCCGGCTGAGGCTGCTAATCCTCGTCTGATCCGCGCCCCGCGGCTGCTCCAGCTCGTCAGGAGAGGATATGAAAGGAACACGTTGTGAATAAGTAACTCGGCTCCTCCGCACCGCTCTGAGCCCGTGCAAGCTCCTTTTCCTATTAGAGTCCTGCCCTGACCCTGCTCCATCCGTGTCGGTATTAAAGGACGGATGTCCCCCCCCTCCCCTCCTCGTAAGCGACGCCGCCGCCGCACTTCACAAGTGACAAACTCATTTGGCGCATTAACCCCTTTTACAGGACTCTGCGGCGCCGAGGGGCGGCGGGTTTATTTAACACATCATCGCTTGTCCATTAGCCCACTTTCGCCTAATGTGAAATAGACGTGGTGTGCGCCGGATGCCTGAGCGCGCCCTGCGAGGACGCTTGGGGTACGTGACGTGGGAGAAGCATCCGCAACAATTTTGCAAAGATTGATTAGCCTTATTTAGTATATCTGCCCCTCCATTGCACTTTTACAGTTGCCATGGACACAATGAATTTGCAAAACAGCTCTTTACAATGTTACGCTCAGTTGCAGGTTTGCAAAGTTAACCCTTTAGCGGAGAGGCTCTCGTCGCGCTCTTCGTGTCTTCCCGCTCGTGGTAGATTTCTCTTCATGGTGGATTTAAAGGGGTTCTCTACCTTTTGACGTGTGGAGAGGATCCGTGTCCTGTCACCCCCAAGGCCTGTAGGGTCCATAGAAGAAAGTGGGGTCCAGGGCGCAGACCTTTCCAGGGCGCAGACCTTTATTACGGTGCAGTTTTACCAACTTTGACAGAACCTCCGTGCCCTTTCCACGATTCGGGGGACAATTTCTCACCTCTGGGAATACAGCCCTGCAGCGGTCACTACCCAAATATAACAAAGCCCTTTCTCCAAGGACCTGTGTCAGCCATTTGTCGGCCTCTATAGTACTTACCTCTCCGCCTCATCCGAACAGCTGTAGTACTTGGTAATACTCCACATTAGAGGTCAGAGATCACTTTAAAGAGGACCTTTCAGCACCGTCACCAGCTCCAGCTCATTCAATAGCCGACACTCTACTGATTCCAGCACAGTTGGAATTTTTTCCCTAGCCCCCAGCGTTCCTGAGCAATGGTGCTGTGCGTTTCATCCTCCGATGTGCTAGTGACAGTTAAGTGGGCGGGTCTCAGACTATCTGCCTCTTTCCAGGACCGCCCACCTGACTGTAGAGAGCCTACTTAGCATGTTGTGTGCTGAAACTAACATCATTGATTGCTCAGGAACGGTGGGGGCTAGAGAAAAAATTCCAACGGTGCCAGAATCAATGGGGGGGGGGGGGGGCTAATAAATGGTGCAAAGAGGTGGAGTTAGTGGTGGAGGTGAAAGGTGTCCTTTAAGGTTCTGTTCACATAATGTTTGCAAACTAAGTTTGGTGTATGCTTGTGTGAGATGTATCTGTAAGTCCGGGCCAGCAGGTAACGAGGATCCGCGACTAGGAGACAGACGCACACTGGCAGGTATATAACACAATTTACTTATGGAAAATGGGAAGGAATCAACAAAATAAAACTAAGTTACATATAACAGTATGAGGATAACGCACGCTATAAACTGGCCCTAGCTGTCCCTGAGATACTTGTACGGTACCGGGTTTATACAGTCTCTCAGCTCTCTGTGGTGCTCCCTCGATGCAGGCCTGTCCAGGAACTCAGCAGACTCTGTCTTGCTTCTGTCTTGGGTGAAGGTCTGAACAAAGTCCAAGGCACAGTCCGGCTTTAGTCTCCAGAACAATCTCCACAACACTGCCGCTTTCTCCAGTCAGTCTCTGCAGTGTTTCAGGCCTTCTACTATGGCCTACAGCAGCAATGGCCTCTCACAGGTCCTCACAGCACACACTCTGGATCCACACCACGCTGCTCTGTGCTTCCTGCTCACGTCACTTCCTCTGGACCGCACCATTTACCAAACAGAACAGGGTGATTATTGTCTCACAGTAGTACAGTCCCAGGCTATATTTCTTCACACCAGTAGATGGCAGCAAAACACCACTGTTAAGACAATAGGGGCTACTACTGACTGCTACATACCCCCCCAGTCGAATGTTGGCAGTCCCTGACAACAATAGCCCCATCAACACATTTCTGTAATCGCAATGTTGTGATGTAACGATGGACCGCTGGCCAAACAAACTCATTCTGGGCATAACGCACTGGCGGTACACCCGCTGTGGAGCGACTAGTCCGCCGCAAGCTTGTCATATCATCAGCAAGTGTAGAGGTCGGTCTCTCATTAGGACGGTCAGATATGGCAGTCGGGGGTGTCACTACTGTTGCAGGCCCAGTTACTGTCGGGGTGGTCACAGCTTCCACAACACCCCCGTTATCATCATCGTCATCCCACAACCAGGGCTCACTTGTGGAGGGGTGTGTCATAGTCACTTCCTCTCTGTCATTCTGAACTGGTCCCTGAGACTGACATGGGCGTAACATGTCACGGTGTAGCGTCCGCGTCTGCTTGGTCAGGGTATTTTGGACTTGGTAAACGGGACTATCAACATGAGGGTGGGCCACAATGCAGTAAGGGTCAGGTTCCCACCTACTGTCCAATTTCCCTAGTGGCTTCTTTACTCGTACCAAGACTAAGTCGCCCACTTTAAGAGGGGTGTCCTGCACCGGCCGATGATTAGGGTGAACTTGTTCTTGTAGTCTCTCACGTACTATCCGGTGGACAGTCTCTAATCTCTGACGGTGAGCCTGAATCCAAGTGGGCAGGCCTCGATAAGGAAATTCATCGGTGTCTTCGAGGTTGAGGTCTCCCACACCTTTTCCGGGTCGCCCAAAGAAGAGAACATATGGGGCGTACCCTGTGACAGAGTGGACTTGATTATTATAGGCCCATAGCAATTCAGGCAGGTACTGCGGCCATTGTCGCTTCTTGTCGGCTTCCAAGGTACGGATCATCTGAAGTAATGTGCGGTTAAATCGTTCACATGCCCCGTTCCCCTGTGGATGGTATGGGGTGGTGCGTGACTTTTTCATTCCATAAATACGTTGCACTTCTTGCATGACTCGCCCCTCAAAGCAGGCGCCTTGGTCAGAGTGAATGCGTTGAGGGCAGCCGTACACTCGTATGAAGTGGTGACACAGGGCCTCAGCAGCCGACTCAGCAGTCTGGTCCTTTGTTGCAACGGCTACAGCAAATTTGGTAAAGTGATCTACCATAACTAAGCAATACTGATGCCCACTTGCAGAATATCCCACGGCGAGATAGTCAATCATCAATACTTCAAGTGGCTCTTTCGTCACTATGGTCTGTGTTGGAGCCCTCTGTTCAACTGCTTTGTTGATTTCGCATGCTCTGCAATCACGACATACTTCTTCAACAATGAAGCGGAGACTCGGACAGAAGATCAATCGTTGGAGCCACCTAAAGGTCTTCTCAGCTCCAAAGTGACCATTCCTACGATGTACCTCGGCGGCTAGTGGACGGGCCAGATCAGTAGTCACTACAATTTGATAACAGGCGTCAATTTCAGTTGGCAAGTATACACGCCGTCGTAGGATCCCGTCCCTCATCTCCAATCGGTTCCACTGCCCCAGTACCGCTAATACTTCGGGTGACAGCTGGTCTCTTTCATCAGTAGTAGGCTTGCACCCCTTTTTAACACAACGGCATAACAGTGCCAGGCTTGGATCACGTTGCTGGAGCCCAATCCATTCTTGGTGGGATGGGCCCAGGAAGGGAGCTACTTGAGTTCCCAGTATTTCGCTCTGTCGAGCAGTCACCACCTTCTGGGAAAACTGGGTGAAATCAGGTACCTCTGTTGATTCTAATTCTTGATCTATGTCCCCGACCGGTGGTTGGGTGGTGACTCGGGACAATGCATCGGCATTCTGATTCTCATTTTTGGAGCGATATTTCACACTGTAGCGGTACTTAGAAAGTCGGGCCATCCACCGTTGCTCCAGGGCACCTAGCTTTGCATTATCCAAATGTGCCAGTGGATTGTTGTCTGTCAACACTTGTACTTCTGCCCCGGTGAGGTACCCCGCAAACTTCTCAGTCATTGCCCACACAAGGGCTAATAACTCCAAGCGGAAGGAGCTGTAATTAGCAGGGTTTCTTTCAGAGTCTCGTAATGACCGGCTGCCATATGCGATCACTCTTTCTTCTCCATTCTGGATTTGGGAGAGTACTGCCCCAAGACCATATTGGCTGGCGTCTGTATAAAGCTGAAAGGGTAGATGGTAATCAGCATATGCCAGAATTGGAGGGTTGGTCAAAGCATCTTTCAGAGTTTGAAATGCTCTCTCTTGTTCGATACCCCAAGGCACGCATTGAGCCTTCGGACCCCTAGCGGTATTCCTCAATAGCGCATTCAGTGGTTCAGCTTTGTGTGCAAAGTCTTTCACAAACCGCCTGTAATATCCAGCAAGCCCTAAGAAGGCACGGACCTCTCGTAGGGTGGTAGGAGTGGGCCAGTCTCGCACAGCCGCAATCTTCTCACTGGATGGCTGCACTCCACGTCCTGATATTCGATGTCCCAAATATTCAATTTCTTCCTGTAACAGGCGACACTTACTGGGCTTCAACTTCAAACCGTGCTCTCTCAGTCTCCTAAAAACCTGCCCCAGCTTCTGAAGATGATCTTCGAATGTAGCGGAATAGACAATGATGTCATCAAGGTAAATCAGAGTGAATTCGAAATTGAAATCGCCCAGACATTTCTCCATGAGCCGTTGGAATGTACCCGGGGCATTGGTCAGACCAAAAGGCATACGGTTGAACTCATATAGACCCATTGGGAGGATGAAAGCCGTCTTCCCTTTGTCTTTCTCACTCATGGGGACCTGCCAGTAGCCACTTGCTAAATCCAGGGACGAGAAGTAACGGGCCTTGCCTAAGGCCGTAAGCGATTCTTCAATACGGGGGAGCGGGTAAGAGTCACGTACAGTGCAGGAGTTCAGTCTACGATAATCCACGCAGAACCTTAAAGATCCGTCCTTCTTTTTGACTAACACCACTGGTGCAGCCCAAGGGCTTTGACTCTCTCTAACAACTCCATTCTCCAGCATTGAATTCAGCAGATCTTTCACTTCTTGGTACTGTTGGGGTGGTATCTGCCGATATCTCTCTCGGATGGGAGCCGCATCTCCAGTGGGTATTTCGTGATAGATTCCCTGTGCGCAGCCAAAGTCATTCTCATGTCGTGCAAATGAGGCCTTGTGTTCTCCTAGCAACTGGTCTATCTTTCTGACTTGATCAGTGGTGAATCGGGAAACATTTAACTTCATCCGCTCCCGCAGCAACCGCCCTTCTTCATGGGAGACAATGCGCCCTTCTGCTTCTGTGGACACGGTCACTGACCATTCCCCCTTCCCGGACGGGGTCAGTTCTAAAGGTGTCGCCTTTCGTATTTCAGCTGGGACAGCATAGACCTTGGCAAGGAGGCTACCTGGAGTCAGATCTAAACTCTGGTTATAGGTATTGACACACCGCACCAACACTCTCCCCTGGGTTACCACAGACAAGGAGCGAGCCACAAGCACATTAGTGCACCCGCTCTGGTTAGATAATGGGTCAATCATGACAGAGAGGCCTTCTAATTTCCGGGTGGTGCCCAGTGGGAGCGATATAATAGTCTCTCTTTCAGCTGGTAGTGTTATCTTGGTGTGATGAGGAACAGTAATACAGCCCACGGGCTGTTCTCCACCGGTGGCTCTCTGTAGTCCACACATCCTTATTAATCGCTGTAAGGCAGCCCGAGTGGGTTGGTGAGCAGTAGCTTCTCTCCAATAATTATGCCCATCTCTAGCAAACAGCAGGTGGTCCATGTCCTTCAGAATATTCATCCCTAAAATTACGGGGATCTGTTTATCATAGCCCTCCTGGACTACGATAATACCTCTTCTGCCTAAGTCTCGGCCGCATATGTTCACGTCCATCCAGACTACTCCGCATACCGGGACAGGTAGGTTATTGGCTGCCACCACACTCACAAACATCTCAGGGTCATACTGGGCAGACTGTTGGAAGTACCGTTCATAACATTCTCTTCCCATAGTGGTAACCTGTGATCCCGTATCTATCATTCCAGTAACAAGAACATCATTCATCTTGACCTGCAATACTGGGCTTGCTGCAATCAGTGTATCATCAGGGCTCTTAACTTCCTTCACTCTTTTATTCCCTTCCAACGCATGCCCCGCTGCGCTGGAACCTTCTAGTTTAAAGGCGGCTGTCTTGGGAACTTGTCTGGGCATTTTGCAGCGACATGTCCCAGTCTTCCACACACCCAGCACTGGATCTCTCGCCGAGGTGGTCGTCTCTCTGGGCCCCCTCGGTAGGCCCCTGACACTCCTCTCTCAGGTACTTTATTCACTCTTCCTCCTTCATAGCCTCTCTTGGCCTGCTGTGCATAATCTTCGCAGCGCTTTGTTAGGTATTCTACTTCTACCTGTAGTTTCTGAATAATGGACTCCAGGTCTCTGGCTTTTCCTATAGCTGCTGCTTCGCCTTGACTTAGTGTGACACTCTCTCTCACCTGTGGCTCTGTCACTTTACTATTCGCACGGTAAATTGCCTCCACCCGTATGTCACTGAAGGTAGATTGTGGCCGTCTCCTTATCTCATCTTGCATTGCCTCTGCTATGATCTTGTCACGTATTCCTATGACAAACTGGTCTCGGAGAGTACGGTCATAGTCGGCTATAGCGTTGGTTCCCCCTTTTTCCCTAACGTCATTGAGTAGTTCTTGTAGGGCATTGGCATACTGAGGGAGAGTTTCAGTTTCTGACTGGGTTCGCTGAAAGAACCTGACCTTTAGGGAACCTAATGATGCTGTCTCTCCATAAATGGTCTCTAACAAAGTCACTACTTCATCAAATGTCTTTTTCTCATTAGCTGGTTGTAGCCTGACAGTCGTCTTGGCGTCCCCTGTCAGCGTCAGTGTGGCTAACTGTACTATCACATCTGGTGCAATGTCATATATCTGCTGTAAGCCTCGTATCTGATCTGCCCATTCAGCTACCGTCATATTACATCCATTAAATTTTGTCACTTGGCTCATCACTGAGCCCGGCGGCACCATTCTCCTTCCTGGTAAAACAGCTACATTGGGACTATCAGCTGGGGCGCCTGAGCTTGACCCGGCAGAGGTTCCCTCTTCCCTGTCCGACATGTCTCCTGAGCTACGGATCCTGCCGACTACGCCAAAATGTAAGTCCGGGCCAGCAGGTAACGAGGATCCGCGACTAGGAGACAGACGCACACTGGCAGGTATATAACACAATTTACTTATGGAAAATGGGAAGGAATCAACAAAATAAAACTAAGTTACATATAACAGTATGAGGATAACGCACGCTATAAACTGGCCCTAGCTGTCCCTGAGATACTTGTACGGTACCGGGTTTATACAGTCTCTCAGCTCTCTGTGGTGCTCCCTCGATGCAGGCCTGTCCAGGAACTCAGCAGACTCTGTCTTGCTTCTGTCTTGGGTGAAGGTCTGAACAAAGTCCAAGGCACAGTCCGGCTTTAGTCTCCAGAACAATCTCCACAACACTGCCGCTTTCTCCAGTCAGTCTCTGCAGTGTTTCAGGCCTTCTACTATGGCCTACAGCAGCAATGGCCTCTCACAGGTCCTCACAGCACACACTCTGGGCCCACACCACGCTGCTCACGTCACTTCCTCTGGACCGCACCATTTACCAAACAGAACAGGGTGATTATTGTCTCACAGTAGTACAGTCCCAGGCTATATTTCTTCACACCAGTAGATGGCAGCAAAACACCACTGTTAAGACAATAGGGGCTACTACTGACTGCTACATATCTATAGGGCGGCATTCACCTGACATATACCACACAGGTGTCCTTTATATATATACGCTGGGCCAGTATACATGGGCATATCGTTATTTATCTGGTTAGTGGTAATAATCTCCTACCATTTTGTGTACACAGCTCTGGTGCTGAAGCATGTGTCTCCATTGTAACAGACTACAAGTAAACCCTGTGTAGTCTGATCCTGCGCTCACATCCCCCGCCATGTCTCACCGACAGGTAAAGGAATTATACCTGCGAGATCCGACTATAGGATGTGTATACATGTGCCGGCACAAGAGCTGTAGACGTCAAACACTTACAGGATTTTAATCTGAATACCGTCCCTACGTGCTCATGTGCGCCTATGGCGGGGTACTGCAGGGGACATTGCACCCCGCTGTACGGAGATATTCCTCCCTTGTAGACATGGCGTCCTTAGGCCCACGATGTCCAGCCCCGTAGACCGGAGTATTAGGGCCCTGGATCACCCGCAGTTTGTATATAAGTAATACCGCCACGTGTGCTGGAGCCGGTCCGCTCCTTCTCTGGATATAATTGCTCGCTCTCCAGTATACAGAACGGTCTCATTTATTTTTGTGGCTTCCTAATTGCAATGACCTCCTTGGGCGAACGTCTCCAGCGACTCCTTGATGATTATGTTTAGCTTGAGGAGCACCTGTCACCTCTCTGCACCTAGCAAACATGGCAAGGACTCTTAACTCTTTCATGCCTGCACTGCTCTGACCACTTGTAGATGAGGGCCGCCGCACTGCGGTCATTATACTTGTTTGATGTAGTGGGGTTTTGCAGATTTATTAGGGAGACAATGGGGCGGTATTTTTTAGTATTTGCGCATGTAATTGCTTCTATTCAGAATTATTGGCTTTTTAATGTGCGCAAACATAGGAAAAAAATGGGAAAAGCCCTAGTGGGATCGATGGCGGCAGCGACACTGCATTGTACGCGCCGCGCTCGTCTCCGCCGTCCATGGCTGCACCATATACATACAGTATATACATATACTGCAGCTTTGGATGTGTGCGGTGCAGATAACATAACATTGTTTCTTAGATTCCAGTTCAGACCTTTGCTATAAATATCTGATCAGGTTTTCTCGTTTACGGTATTTAATGACGATTCGCCATTACAAGATTCTTCTCATTATCTTGAGACAATCGCATCCCTGAGAACGTCGCCTGCGGCGCTGCCGGAGGGTAAATAAACATATTTCATATGTCTGTACATCTACAATAGATTTCTGCAGAAGAGCGACATACGGATTGAGGTTTCTGTACCTCGGAGGCTTCACATTGAAGAGGAATTATACAAAGTGGACAATCCCTTTAAATGCATTACCCGCTGCTTGTTATAGGATTTTATTTGTTATTTCTGCACCTTCTAAGGGTAAAATTCACACTTTATGGTCAAAACCCCTGGTCTCTACTTTGTGGCTCTCCAGCTGCTGCAAAACTACAACTCCCAGCATGCCCTGCACATCCCTAGAGACATAAAACACCCGGAAATAATAGAATAATTGTCAACTCTCCAGTAAAAAAAAAAAAGGGCTGACCTCGCGGACCCCTGGAAGAGACTCCGGACCCAGCATCATATGTGCCAACAAAGAGACGTGACCAACTCATTTCATGTCCAGAAGGGGAATGGTAATGTCCATAGGGAGCACGGTAATGTCCAGAAGGGGGCACGGTAATGTCTAGAGGAGGTACAGTAATGTCTAGAGGAGGTACAGTAATGTCCAGAGGGGGCACGGTAATGTCCATAGGGGGCACAGTAATGTCCAGAGGAGGTACAGTAAAGTCCAGAGGGGGCAGAGTAATGTCCATAGGGGGCACTGTAACGTCCATGGGGGGCACGGTAATGTCCAGAGGGGACAAAGTAATATCCATAGGGGGCTTGGTAATGTCCATAGGGAGCACGGTAATGTCCATAGGGAGCACGGTAATGTCCATAGGGAGCACGGTAATGTCCAGAGAGGGCACGGTAATGTCCAGAGGGGGCACAGTAATGTCCATAGGGGGCACGGTAATGTCCAGAGGGGACAAATTAATATCCATAGGGGGCACGGTAATGTCCATAGGGGGCACGGTAATATCCATAGGGGGCACTGTATTGTCCAGAAGGGGAACGGTAATGTCCATAGGGGGCACAGTAATGTCCAGAGGGGGCATGGTAATGTCATGAGTGTTCCTTATTCAGTCCGCCATGTTGCTGGTTGGATTGTTTGTATGATAGATCTAAGAGGCAATTGATTGTCCGTATTCTAATCAAAATAAATCTTATGTGCATGAGCCTTAATGGGGCCTGTGAAGTCTGGCCAATGACAACCCCTTTATTAGTCCTAGCCTGTGTTGATCATATGTCCTGTGTGATTCATGTGGGGTACACCTTGGCCTCCATACTTGTACGGTAGGATCTCGACTGAAATTCACTACCCTTCATACTGCAAACTGGTCGCCCCCCTGCAATCTACAGTTAGCATAGTGGTTAGGGGTACACAGAAGGGTCCACATTTATGTCACATAAAGGGGCATGGCCCGGCATATTTCATGTTCACGTCATGAAAGTTGGGCCCGACACACAACACAAAGTGGTCAAGTCCCTAAATGGAGCGAGTCTTTGTTGGTCGGTGGTATGGCTACCGAAGCTTGCCTGATCCCCAGGAGGCCTGCTGACAAGCTCTGGATCATCCAAAAACTGGGTTTTTTAATATGTTTTTGCAAACCAAACTCGTTCTTATTGGGGACTTACCCAAATTTTCCGGGATGCTTTGACAATCTTCACACTATTGTAGTGATCTTTAGAGGAACGCGTCGGCCTTAGCACAAGTTTAGTTTTAGAAGTTCCCCTTTAAATGACTAATCTGTATATAAACAAGCAGTAACCCTGCGGGGTCTATCGGGGGCTACAAAAAAACAACAAAAAGGGAAAAAATTGGAGTAAGAAACCAGAGCGAACCTTTCCTTACATGCGGAGAAACAATATCCAAGTAACCTCTCTGCTCATCTGACGACTAAATAAAACATGAGTTCTCCGTTTTTGCTGAGCGGCGCGGAAGAATTATCACTTATTTATTTGTGTTAGATTTATCAAGCGGCAGGAAGGTTAAA
The DNA here is from genome assembly GCF_031893055.1 of Leptodactylus fuscus. Taxonomy (NCBI): domain Eukaryota; kingdom Metazoa; phylum Chordata; class Amphibia; order Anura; family Leptodactylidae; genus Leptodactylus; species Leptodactylus fuscus. Next base: position 2,594,943 of record NC_134271.1, on the reverse strand, counting down.
ATAAAATCATGAGACCCGGAGCCTATAGTGAGCGGCGATAGCGTACGTGTGACACCATCGATCGGAGACAATGTATACGCCGTACGTGGTGCATATTATGTATAGACCTCAGTATTAAAACCTTCAGCGATAGTTTATAGAAAGTTGTGGTCGTCGATTTAGGGAACAGAACGTTCCATTCAAGTCTTACTGGTAAAGTTACATATTTTTGTCCATAGGGGGCAGTGTTCTATTTATGCAGTACATGTCTGATACAGAGGTGTAACTCAGAACAGGGGGGCGCAGTTTAGCAAGTCAAAGCAGAGAGATGGCCGTGCGTGTGCGCGGATCTTTGGGACCAGGAGAATGGGACACCCATTATTCCACCAAATTGGAATCCCTGAGGTAGGACCGAACTTCCTCAGACCCACCATCCAACCTTCTAGAAGTCCAGGAAGCTGAGACACAGGGTGCTGCCGGGAAGGGTCATCACATTGAAGAGCCGCGACCACGGGAGATTTTCACCTCCAATGATGACTCCAAAAAGCAAATTCAAAAATGCCTTTTAAAGGGATTTTTCCAGGATATGGTCTGTCATCTATCAGAGTATAGTAGATATGTGTCTGATCGTTGGTGCCCCCCAGTAATCAGAAGAACCAGGGTCCACAAAGGTTCCCAGTGCCCTATGTGGTGCCCATACTCGACCAGTGCTCCGTTCACTCCTACAGTCTCATAAGGAAAGGAAACCAAACAGATCTCAGAGGCCATTACAGCTACTAAATCTCTTCTACCATGGGATCCAAAAAAGTGACTTGTTTAAAGGGGTCCCCTACTTTGGACATCAGGAGAGCTGAGTCTTCTTACCCTTCTTTCTTAAGCCAAACCCCTAGCTAGGTCCATATAGAGGAGGAGACAAAGTGGAGAGCTGGCGCACTGACCTGTGTCTATAGACTTCTATGGAAAGAGCCGTCCTTCCACTTTGTTATCTACTGATAGATGGGTGCCCACCTGTTATATATTGTAGGATTCAGACTGATCAGACATTTCTAGTATTTCCTGACTATTCCATAAAGATCTGTGGTGGGAATACCCCTTTGAGACCAATTTTGTCCACATATTTGTATATATTTTTATAACAAAATCTTCAGAGGGCGCAGGATGATGTGAACCATCAGTGTTCAGGTAGTAATGGGTGAATGTAATGTTTTTATGGGATTACTCATAGGGAATGAGCAGACCCGTGGTGATTGCCCTTCAGGTTTTCTGTTTCTTCCCTTTCTAAGCCGTCCCGGATAATTCGCCCTCCTTCCGCTTGGTGCACGCTGAGCGGTAACCATGAGAGGCCGGGAATGAATCCATGTACAGTATGCGCTTTCCCTGTGACTGCGGCTTGGCAGGTCTTTCCCAGTATCTTCATCCTATTGTGAATTGGAACAGACTCGTCCTCCCCATAATCCCGACCAGCTGTGGATTTGCCGCCTTCTCCGGTGATATTTTATTGTTTTTTTCTGGCCGGCGTTTCGAGGACTTCTGTGTCCCTCAACAGCCTGCCGGTGCGATAGCTAAATGTCAGCAGAATTCAAGAAAAGCCGAAAATTATCAGGGGCACCGACTGTGAACCCCGACCCTGCTGAGAACAATTCTGGAGATATTGAATAGGGATTTACGAGAGTGCTGAGCGCCGCAACGCGTGAGTGCTTTATAGGACTGAACATAGGACGGCCCAAATGTATAGGACATGGGTCATCGTAGAGCGCCCCCCAGTGTCTCTATTACATGCAGTCTATTAGACAGTAGGAAGTTGCAGGCTTCTCTACCCACTAGGCCCCTGCACAAGTTGCACCAATGGTCCAGTATGTCCACCCCTAGGAGGTGCAGTATATATCGTCCCCCCTAGAATGGCCTGAATATACTGGACCCATCTCAATGTTTCCGTGACTATAGATCTATATATGAGCCAGAAACCGAACCCAGCGATGAAGTTTCCAGACAAGGGTGAAATTATCTGTAGCTAAATATTCAATGTTGGCAAAAATTCATCTTCCTTGCTCGAAACGAAAAGCCCAGTGGGGACAACCATGACTAAAAGCGCTTCTCTGTAAATAGCTTTAACCCCCGGACTGCTGCGCTGGGTTGGCTGGATGATGTGTATATCGCCTATAGGGACAATCTATGGAAGGCTTCTTATTGTTCTAGCGAGGTTTTCTAATGCCTCTTGGCAAAGCTTGGTGAACGTCCTTATGAATCTTTTATCAGCCGTTCTTTATAGAAGCTTCTTCTCCGTAGACCTCGGTTGTACATTTGACATTTCCTCCAATGGTTTCCACGTTTTATAGCCTTGTAATGACTTATTTATCAGCTGCTATTTGTATAGCCAGAGGAGAAGACAGGTGGGCGATGTCCGACCCCCGGCCACGTCTAAATGGTGAAAGTGAAGAAAGTCCTTACCCTGTAATACCAGCGCAAGTACACGGGGGCGCTATGGTGGGGCGTCACTGGTGTCAGGACATAGGAGGCCACCATGGTGGTCATGTAGCCTGGACCAGGCCTGTTACTAGCCAAACTCATTAACCCTCTAAAGGGTAGAATAGAAGGAGCATGGATAATTCATTGTGGAGCCCGGAATATTCCGTAGTGAGAGCTACAGATTTCAGGACAGGAGGTTCTCCAGGATCTGCTCCTTCCCGGGCTGAATTTGATGGATATACTTTCTACCACGGTAGAAAATGGGGGGGGAATATAAAGCTGTCCATCATGGAGGAGCACTGAGCTCTATAGCCGCCATCACTGCGCCCGTACCGCACCAGTCCACCAGTTCTCCATCCATTGGCCTGCATTCGGAGACGACTTTCCAGAGCGACTTTTTCGTTAGATTTGATGCAGATATTGACTTTCTCATTTCCACCTTTAATTTGCGTCTGCGCCATTTACAACACGGCTAAGTGACTGTCACATGTTAATCTCGATAAGGAATCCGCGGCCGTTTATCCAGATATGAGACTCCGCTCTCGATATTCTCTATTTTATGTCGCCATCTGTCTCTGCAGCATCACATTAAATTGTAAGATTTTGCAGGCAAGGAGTCTCCATTGCACGTAAATCGGCGCTCGCACATTCCCTCCATCAATCACCGATGCCCATCTCTGCATGCTTGGCAGAGTTTGCTTTGGGCACTACTGGAGGGAAGTGCTGGGCTCAGCATCATTAACCCCTCACTGCCAGGGAGAGCCGCCGAGCTGCAGTATTGACAGAATCTAGAAAGCAAAATCTGTGGTCAGCAAGAACCATCTGTGCGAGAGCCGTGTTCATTATAGAAAGATTAATGGGAGTCTGTGATCCTGCAAATAGAGTATTAAAGCTAATGGAAAGTGACATGTAGAACCCCCCACTTGGAAATGTGACCTCTTGTTGCGTGCCGGGGTCTGTGCTGTTTATTAGTAGACATGCTTAATCTCACGCCTATTAAATCAGCCCATTTAATGGACATTGATCATAGAGATTCTTCAGCTGGCTTTGACATCCTCAGGTTTTTGTCCAATGTTTCTGCAGTAAGGTAGTCCAGACTGGTAGTAGTCGTGACTCTTTCTGGTTGGGTTCACGTCGGAGTCGCAGTGCTGTTGGAAATCGACAGATGAAAAAGTTCAGAAAAACCGGACTGTGCAAGTTAAAAAGAAGCAGACTCCATCACCATGATACAACTGATCAGACAGAACATGCCAGAACCTCTCTGCCTGATCATGGAGAGAACCGTGCAGCCAGACCATTACAGCTGCACAGTTCTCTCTTCCGCTCCCAACTTTCATGATCATGGCAGGGAGGAAACTTCAGGATTGTGTCGGCGTGAGCAACCTTGGGCCTTGGGATTGTAGCATTTCACAGCCCCCACCACCAATATTATCATTAACCCTTACACTGCCCTAGACCACCAAGGATCCTCCAGACTAATAGACAACCACCTTTTCTGCACCAGACCTGACTGCCGTTTCATATTTATTTTTGCCTGGGGGCCACATGGTCCCGACCTGGAGAAAGCAGCACCCTGGTCCCGAACCCCCCAGTTCACTAGCTACAAAGGTTTAGAGGGAGCCATGCCCAGTCCCTAAATGATCTGCCCTACTAGCTACAAAGGCAAAGTGACCTTCAGGTCATAGTTGTTCGGCGTGAACCATTTACAGGGAATGGATTGGAGGTTTGGTAAGCTGAACTTTTCCACCAGAGTCCATGAGCCTTAAGGCTAAGTTCACATGGTGGATTTTGCAGCGGGACCTCCCATGTATATCTGGTGCAGGTTCAGGTGGAATCCACCTAAAGACGAGGCAGGAATTGTTGGGGCGGATTCCACTGCAATAATTGTACCCAGTGAATTTCCCCTCAGGCACACCAGCCGGCTCTCGTTTCTGCTGAATGGAACCTGGACAACCCTAGGGGCTCGGTGACCTCGGGACACGTCAGTATAACTTTGGTTCTGTGGACGAGTCCGAAACTATGAGCATAAGATATAATATGACCATGTGAAACCAGTTGGGTTGGCCCATGAAGACATTCACCTTCCATGTGCGGCGTGATGATGTAACGTTGATGATGACATCATATCATGTGATCGCAGGGACCAATCCTGACTTGCCAGGGTGATGTGTTATCCATAGGGACATCAGTGTATTGGTTAGAGTAGACTTTTCCATCGACTTCCCTTATGGATCCTCGCCCTTCTGCATAGCGCTGAGCCTTTGCTCCTCCTGCCGATTCTTCCAACGTGATGACGTTATCGTCCCTGATTGTCACCCAGAAGTGATGGGAGTCTAATGAGACAAGCGGCGCTGGAATGAATGTGATTTAGTAAGAGGAAAATATTAGAAAATGTCTTGTTTTTGGATTTTAGGCCTTGGGTACGCTTATCAGACAGACACTTTAATCAGTGGAAAATCCAAGTAATGAAGGCAGAGCCGCCATGTAATGCAAATGCAGATAGGCAGGGACGGCTCGCAACCGCTTCATATACAATAAATGACTCCGCTTTCATCTCAGATTTTCCTTTTTGCAGAGGAGTGACCTCCCAGGATGCCTCGCACCTCCCAACACACTTTTCATCAAATTTGGAGACACCCACGCAGCAGAGTAGCCTTTAGTGTGCAAATGAACATAAGTAACAGTTTACGGTGCGTGGCCGGGAACGTCTCGTTATCAATGCCGGAACGGAAACACACGCGAGGTAATATAGTAATATAGGACATGGGTAAGGACGGGCCGGACCACAAGTACTCCCTAAAATAAGGTCAAATCTGATCACTGGGTGGGGGGTGAAGACGCCGCAGGGTTTATTATTTCTATACAGCTCTTATTTTACCGTCCATGAAGCAATAGACGGGATTATTTACATTACTGGTATTGGTTTTTTGAGGTATAAACAACAATTCCAATATATATATTTTTTTTTTTTGGGGGGGGGGTTGTATTTTTTGATGTTCATCCTCTTATATAAGTAATGTCAGGATATCTTCATTGTCTGGGCCACAGTCTTGACAATACTGGTTAAGCTTGATAGCTTCTGTAATACACTGCAGCACTTCTATATTTCACTGTATTATATTTGTCAGTGTGATACTACAGGTAGCCTATTAGATCCTGATCCTTTATGACATCAGTAATACCTCATAATATGTCTGTATTTCAGTATATTATATTTGTCAGTGTGATACTACAGGTAGCCTATTAGATCCTGATCCTTTATGACATCAGTAATACCTCATAATATGTCTGTATTTCAGTGTATTATATCTGTCAGTGTGATACTACAGGTAGCCTATTAGGTCCTGCTCATTTATGACATCAGTAATACCCTACAATATGTCTGTATTTCAGTATATTATATCTGTCAGTGTGATACTACAGGCAACCTATTAGGTCCTGCTCCTTTATGATATCAGTAATACCTCATAATATGTCTGTATTTCAGTATATTATATCTGTCAGTGTGATACTACAGGTAGCCTATTAGGTCCTGCTCCTGTATGACATCAGTAATACCCTACAATATGTCTGTATTTCAGTATATTATATCTGTCAGTGTGATACTACAGGTAGCCTATTAGGTCCTGCCTTCAGTAGATCTATTAGGTCCTTGTACGTGTAAAATCTAGTGGTTTTTATTAAGCCCTTGGCTGTCCTGGTATAACTAGGCTGTATATTTATATAGGATTGTAGACAGACGCCTCTGGTAACGCTTATCTTCCCAGGGAATAAAGGATCTGAGAAGATTCATCATACCCAATCTAATATATGCCGAACAAGTTTTAGCCAACCATCATATACATTACATGGCCGGCCATTCCAGCTAAAACGAGTGGATTCAGCCAATCTTGATCTGTCGTGTATGGCCACCTTCAGGATTCCATTGAAAGTTCACTCACATCGTCTTGTGAGAATATCAGAAGGTAAATTTAGGTGGAGTTGTCCTTTTACTGGAGCCTGATATCTACAACAAGGTGTGATAGCCATTTTGGCTCTTGCAGTATCTCTACCAAGTAGCCATTTGGTTTGGCGAGAACCATTGATGACATTACAAGGCCATAACTTCCAGATCTTACCAGCCTCCTCCATTTGGTGAGAAGCTCCTTCACGGGGCCTCGGCTGCTTCCAGATGCAGTTTCTTGAATATCATAGTCGTTCCTCTTCTTAATATTTTTGCATTGCCTCTCCTATTACACCCGGTGACATTTGGATAAGTTTTCTGATTGGGAATGTAATGTGTTTGGTTTGCTTGGATCGCCTCCGACTATGGAAATGCTGCAGACTGTACTGGAGTTGACCTCTTGGATGTGGGCAGAGTAGATTTGCTCACCTTTAGCGGTTCCAGCGTCTTCCCCTCCCCAGCTGACAGACATTTCAGCCCTTGGATGCGCTACAAGAATAATTTAACCTTTTCGTCCATCTCTAAAATGTCATTTTTTCCACTGGCTGCTCAGGCCAAGCGCTGACCTTTACAAGTCGAGGGACAGGGTTGCCCTTTTGTGCGGAGTCTTCCAGATAATATAGACAATAGAACTGTCTATACAATGCGGCCATCTCCTGTCCTCCGAGCAGAGTCCTAGATAGAAGCTACTATTCGGAGCCTTTCTATGGCTTCCTGAGTGACAGCTGCAGGAGATTACATTTTTGTGTCCGGGGAAGTCTACAAAAGATTTGTCGAATTAGAGAGATTGCTGTCTGGGTTGTCGACCTGCGTTAGATTCATAGGTTGATTGCCATGGCTCGTGTGGTTTCGATCTAGGACACAAAGACCTAAAAAATTGCTAGTTTTTTGCCAAAAATTAAAAAATAATGTCCCGGATTGGTTGTGACATCTTTTAATGAGGTTCTTCTAGCAGGACGAGATCCTTCCTATGGACAAGTTACAGGGCATCTGCAATGGGCGGCACCGATCAGGGTCTACTCTAGTGGACAATCACTAATGACCTCCATTATAGACTTCTTATTAGGTCATATTAATGTCAAATAGGAAGGCAGACTCGGCCCGTCCAGATCACGGAATCTCTCATTTATTTCACATGAGTGGCGGGCGGCCTCCTCTTCTGCCGATGCAGCCGATCCCAGAGCCGAGCCTACGACCATCAGCCATCACTTAGACATCTTATCCTAGGCAGCTTGTTTTAGTCTTGGCCGATGTAATGGTTGGAACGTTTCGAAAATTCTAAAAACTGAGTAACCAACCATATTGTGTTTGACTTCATTCCTTCTTGTGGTGGTTTTTGTCCGGCCTCCTACAAAGGGGCCACTGCCGAGCAATCACTCCACTGCCAGCTGTCTCCTGGTGTGACCTCCCTCCTCCTCCTCCTCCATGTTGTGTCCTATATGTGAGTGGTGTGTGTTATATGACAGGTCCTGCACCTAGCTGATAGTAGTAGATGGAGATTCAGTCTCACTATCATTGTCTGCCTCTATGGTAGGATCGCAAGAAGTTTGCTACATGTATATTGTCTGTGGCTCCGCCTCTGAGTATAAGACCCTCCCCCTAGGAACCAGAACACAGTGGGAGACAAAAACTAGCCCCTTTGTCTAGCATTGGTCGTAAAGTGAGATGCTGTAAAGCACTATCTGTTCTGCACATACAGATGAATATCACTTGCTATATTTAGTTGCACGGTTGAGATATTTGTTGCAGGTGCATGGAGGGTTAAAGTAAATGAGGCGTCTGATTATGTTGCGGCGCGCTGATTGCTGCATGGCTGATGAAGGTTCGCACCAGCGGTGGCCGCGCCGGCTTTATCTCCGTAGGATCCATCTTGGCTCTTCTTGTTTATGAAACTTCTTCTCATTCTGCTTCAGCCCTCAGCGAGTGAGTTTGTATAACAGGCATCCATCACGGCGTACGTCAAGTCACAGCTCAGGGGAGGCGGCATTCATCAGTCATCCTGACAAGACAGGTACCCACTGCAGGCGCACTTAATGAGGCTACCGTCAGCTGCCCTGCCACCCTCGCCAGCTCCCCCAGGCATGAAGCAAGAGTTACCAATCTCACAACTGCCAACCCAAACATCGCCATGCAGCGTCCTCCCCTATGTATGTACAAAGTGCAAGCTTCAGCGGAACGCCGCGGCTGAACCGTCACTCACAGGAGTCTAATTGCAGAACTTTAGATTTGATGCAAGTAGAATGTGCAGAGAGCAGCTTCTCTGTATATAGGCTACAGCATCACTGTATATAGGCTGCAGCGTCCCTGTATATAGGCTGCAGCGTCCCTGTATATAGGCTGCGGCGTCCCTGTATATAGGCTGCAGTGTCCCTGTATATAGGCTGCGGTGTCCCTGTATATAGGCTGCGGCGTCCCTGTATATAGGCTGCGGCGTCCCTGTATATAGGCTGCGGCGACCCTGTATATAGGCTGCGGCATCCCTGTATATAGGCTGCGGCGTCCCTGTATATAGGCTGCGGCGTCCCTGTATATAGGCTGCAGGGACCCTGTATATAGGCTGCGGCATCCCTGTATATAGGCTGCAGGGACCCTGTATATAGGCTGTAGCGTCCCTGTATATAGGCTGCAGGGACCCTGTATATAGGCTGCGGCGTCCCTGTATATAGGCTGCAGCATCCCTGTATATAGGCTGCGGCGACCCTGTATATAGGCTGCGGCGACCCTGTATATAGGCTGCGGCGACCCTGTATATAGGCTGCGGCGACCCTGTATATAGGCTGCGGCGACCCTGTATATAGGCTGCGGCGTCCCTGTATATAGGCTGCGGCGACCCTGTATATAGGCTGCGGCGACCCTGTATATAGGCTGCAGCGTCCAAATGAATGGGCCGAGACTGGAGGGGGCTGTCGCGAGGCGGACACGGCGGCTGATTCAGCCGTGGAATCCACCTGAAGAAAGAACGCTAGTGCTCTCCATAGACCTCCATTGTGAGGGGGCAGATTATGATGTGGATTCCGCACCAAAATCCTCCCCCTCTTGCCCTTGTGAAAGGCGCCTTAGTGCTCCCCGAATAGTATGATTCCCCTTAGTGCCCCCCAGATACTAGGATGCCTTGGTTGGCCCAGCTCTCACCATTGTTGCCTTGCAGTTGTGGGTTTGAGTCCGGCCTAGGAGGACGTGTACACGGAGTATGTTGGCGATATATAAGCTCCCTATATACAATACTAAGTGACGCCCCCGCGGCTTGATGCCCTCTATGTGGCCCCATACACAGCATGTAGTGTCCCTGGGACAGCTCTAGGACGGTGGGAGGACATGATGCTTTGGCCTAGTCTTGATCCCTAAGTTTCGGCACTTTCCTAATAATGTGACGCCTCTGAGCCCGGCCTATATGGTCACTACGTAATATATGTGCTGCGGATGTAGCAGAGCTGAGTGAGCGGCCGCGCTCCATATCACTGTGTGAGTCTCTGCTACATCCGTCCTCGTAGCCTAGGCCGGAGCCGTCTGATGTGATCTTTCCTCCGATCCTTCTTTATCCGCCGTCGCCTTTCCTTCGCCCCCCACCGCAGCCCGCTCTTGTTTACTGTGCAGACATGGCTCCGCACCCGACCCCCTCAGACCCTGTTGTATTTTTCAGAGCCCCGGAGGCCTGACAGAAATCCTCAGGGAGCCACTGCCAGGGACGGTGTGGGGGGGACACCACGGCAAAATAGCTGTTTCCATGGCAACCGTTGGCGCAGAATAAGCTAAAAGGATCCAGCCATACAGAGGAACAGGCCTGGAATACAGACGGCTCCTTAACCCCTTCATGGCTGCAGCCGGATCTTGTGCGCCAACAACATTATATCAAGGAAAAAACTTTTTCTTGTTTTTACGACGGCTTCGCGAAAATCAGAAGTCATTGAAAGGGTTAATAAATCGCCATCGCTTTGTGGTGAAAGTTCCCCAAATTTATTTTATACTTTGATATGTTTTTTTTATCTTTGTCCAAAAATAATTTCTCATCTGAACCTCAAGAATTTACGTTATTCAGGCCGCGGCGTTCTGGGTCACATCTTTATCCATCCCCCGCCGGTGTGCGAGAAGCTCCGCCTCCTAATACTTCTGGTGCACCAGGGCTGGAATCAAGGGACTGGTGGACATGGCGAGTATAAGACGCGCCACTTATCTTTGGTGAGTTATAATGGATATGATAGGCCCAGAGATCCCCACCCAGCCCGACCTGCTCTGGATCCCCAACCGGCCCGACCTGCTCTGGATCCCTGCCTGGCCTGCCCTGAATCCTCGCCCTACCTGCCCTGGATCCCCGCCTGGCCTGCCCTGAATCCTCGCCCTACCTGCCCTGGATCCCCGCCTGGCCTGCCCTGAATCCCCTCCCAACCTGCCCTGGATCCCCAACCGGCCCGACCTGCTCTGGATCCCTGCCTGGCCTGCCCTGAATCCTCGCCCTACCTGCCCTGGATCCCCGCCTGGCCTGCCCTGAATCCTCGCCCTACCTGCCCTGGATCCCCGCCTGGCCTGCCCTGAATCCCCTCCCAACCTGCCCTGGATCCCTGCCTGGCCTGCCCTGAATTTGCACCCTGCCTACCCTGGATCCCCACCTGGCCCAACCTACCCTGGATCCCCTCCTGAACTGCCCTGGATCCCAGCCCCCCTACCCTGGATCCCCTCCTGAACTGCCCTGGATCCCAGCCCCCCCTACCCTGGATCCCCTCCTGAACTGCCCTGGATCCCAGCCCCCCTACCCTGGATCCCCTCCCGACTTGCCCTGGATTCCCGCCTCGCCTGCCCTGGATCCCCACCCCGCCTACCCTGAATCCCCTTCCTAGCTGTCTTGGATCGCTGCCTCGCCTGCCCTGGATCCCCACCCCGCCTACCCTGAATCCCCTTCCTAGCTGTCTTGGATCGCTGCCTCGCCTGCCCTGGATCCCCTCCCGACCTGCCCTGGATCCCTGCCTCGCCTGCCCTGGATCCCCTCCCGACCTGCCCTGGATTCCCCTGCCCCCACACCTTCCTTGGTCCCTGCCCCGCCTGCGCTGGATCACTGGCCCAGTTTGTCCACTTTCTTAAAAATGATTAGTGGGGCACAAGAAAGGGGTCGTCTCTTGGGCATAGATATGTCCTCATGCTTAGGTGGTTTAGTATCCCAATCCTGCCCATATCCATCCCAACTTTCGACGTACATGGACGGCACTGTCTACTAGGACGAGAGAGAGTTGTTTTTGGGAACCCTTGCAGGAATCTCCATCTATGAGGTTCCTGTTCGTTAAAGGGAACCTGTCACTAGGTTTGGGGCACTAGACCAGCAGCCTGTCCTCCAGCCCGTCTGTCCGCCCCAGCTTTTATAGACTCACCAACATTTCCCGGGAGTTGAGGTCAGTGCACCTTACTCTGATGCGCATGCGCTGCCCCTCATGTCAATGCCCCATGAAGCTGATCTGTACTGACCTTACTGAGGCACCCGGGACAGAATTTCTGAGTATCCCACAAACATCCCCGGGGCAGATAGTCAGGACATGGGCAAGTTTGGGACGGTAAACCATCAGTATAAGGACATATTGTGGTTTAGGGTCCCCAGACCTGGTTCAGGTTCCCGTTAACCTAAATCTGGCCTGTGACATCTACGGTGACCTGAGCCCGTCCTGTCTCCTGGATAACGGAGAGAGTCAGAAATGCAAAGAGAGCGCTCGCTCGGTGGAGTCGTCTGGAGGAAGACATGGAGCCTTGGAAGCAGCAGAAGATCCTGAAGGAATCCAGAAGTGCAGAATGTTTGTCGTCCTCCCCATCCTATATGACTATACATGGCACGCCATATGTAAGACGCGCTCTATACCGTACGCTATATCCTTCCCCTGGGAGACGTCTTCACATCTATGATTTTACATTAGGAGTTGAGCGCCGCGGCTTTTATTCGGCACAAATCTTCATCATTCTTCCTTCTTCTTTCTCGTGACTTTTTTCTTAGCACAAATTGTTGCTGCGCGGCGGCGGCGAGGTTATTATACATGTAGGAATGAAGCTCTGCCTTGGCCCCAGCATGCCTGTAAATGGTGACAGATTGTGTCTCTCACCAGTTCTGACAATGTCTGCTCCGTGCCGGTAGTGGGACGTCTGGTTCTGGAGTGACAGAGGAGGCTGTCGAATGCCCTGCATGATTCTTTCGGCACATACATCATCCTGTCACATTATGCAGCGCCCACAATACCAGCCATTTGTTGTTATCTAATTGGTAGTGTGGAGGCAATTCCAGTGCCCGGGACCCTCCGCCGTGAGAAGCCGGGGGCCGGTCACTGCCGACCACAATGAATTTCACACTCCATTTGTCGAATTGAGCCAAAAAAATTCTCTCCTTGCTGACCAACCAACTTTTTGGAGGGTTCTTTCCTCTTCTACATCTGACGGTGGTAAAAACTGAGAATTATTTTTATATCAGAGCTCAGTACTGCAAAGTTTGTGTATTTTTCCAGAAACAGCGCCACTCACGTCTTCAGGCTGTTTCTGGCATAGCAGCTTCTCCCCAGTCAAGTCAATAGGGCTGAGCTGTGATTACCATCCTTGAATTTTCAGATGAAATCATAATTTTGGGGGTTCACCACTCACAAACCTTTATTATACTGGAGGGTGATGCTTCCTAACATAATTGGGGCACCCCTGGAAAAACAAACAAAAAACAGTGTCATCAGGGCTCCCCTGCCAAATAATTCTCATTGAAAGGCAAAAACATCCTAAGGACGCAGATAAGGTTGCATGAAGGCATCATCCTCCCAAATGGAGCGTCACGGCCCCCGGGAAGGTGTCTATGGCCCATCTGAGTGTCGCACCTCCCCATTGGGATTCGCTGCTCTTTGGACCTATAGTATAATAGGTGGACGCCCATAAATACTCACCTCTCCTCTCCCGGGGTCTGGTCTCCATCCACAGCCTCTTCCAGCATCTTCTATAACGTCACGATCATGCGGGGTACCCAACGCCAGGAGACGTGTTTTTATTTTGTATTGTGTTCGCACCTCCCCTGGGTCTTGGTTTATTCTTCTCTGGGGTCTTAAGAGACCCCCAGGTCTGACATTGACACCTCCTGCCAAACCTGGCGACTATTGGCGACATGAATCTCGTGAGGTTCGGCCATCGCTAGTTTTAGTAACTCTTCGTATTTCCGGTGTTAGGACAATTTGGGGGAGTGTTAAAGCTCCGCTCTTGTCGGGCCGGTATTTCCTACCAGTAGATTGTCTGCCTAGACCCGGCTGTAATATCCTTGTGCGCCTTGTGAACAGCGAGATAAGACGGGGCCGCTCTGCCGCCTGTGAAGTCTCCTGCGCTGTTGTGATCGCTGTCAGACCATCGCCGTCCCTCAGATAGATGGAGACTAAATGTTGGGTATAAATAACATTTTATTTGGTGTTGCGTCGGCTTTCATCTGCTTCGTGTCTGCTGCCGGTGTGACGGCTCCTCCGTGCTGACGCCTTCCAATTCATGCAGATTTTTTTTGCTGTATTTCATATTTCCACAATTTCCAGCGTGACCCAGTTCAGGCATCGAAGAGTCTGTGCTAGACGAGGGGCCACACAGTCGTGTGATGGGCCACAGGGAGAGTGAGTGCACCCGCCATCCACACGCCATTGCTTCCTGCACCCAGGATAAGAGGGGCCCTGCTACAGATTTGCATTGGGGCCCATAAGCGCACACACGGCATCTGCCCTTACGTACACAATGGGTGCAAGTTCTCGGGCATAAAAGTGGCACTTTACTGGCTCACGATGGTTTTGCACCAAAACATTCTCCATTTTGTTAATTTTCTGACTTCTGTGACTCCTCGGCCCATCTTCTTTACTGTAACACCAGATTATATTTGTGGTGCCCGGGCCGTCCTGTGGCCTGACCCTCTATAATTCTGGTGTATCCGCAGTCAGTGCCGCTCTTTCGCGTGCTGTATACCTATCCTGACTCACCGCCTTTGCTGTCCATTCCTCACTAATGACAGATGTTTGGCCCCATGGTTGCTGCGTACTACGCCTCCGCCTTGGACACCGAGGTGCATCGGCTGTGATGGATTCTCCATAAGGCGCGGCAGAAGTGGCTGGGTCAGGCAGCGTGTCCAGGAGGTGGCCCCGGCCTCAGTGTTTCGGTTCCTCCCTTACTACTCACCACCTGGCTACGGCGACTTTCACTGACACGCTCTCCTCCTCCAGTCAGGCCTCTGATCCTCCTGCCGGAAGCGCGGTGATATTTTCAGACTTAATTGCTAGGTAGCGGATGAGGACGACACCTCACGAGGAGATCAGGATCACCTTCAGACGCAGCTACGGAGCCGACACGAGTTACCAGGCAGCTGCGGCAGAAACGTCAGAAATAAAGGAAACTACGAAGAAACGACTGAAGGAGACATCACTGAGGCTCCCTACAGAGTGGGCAACGCCGAGCCTGGGGTACAGGAACAGTCCGTATACTCTACATATATATGTGTATAGAGGGGTCTCACCTCTGGACTAGAGGGTCTTTACCTCTCGAGGGCTTGATCTGCATTATACCCTCATCCCATTGGTTTTAATGGCCACTGTGTAATGCTTAATTTCCCCTGTGGTGGCGCTGTCGGGAAATTGAAGACTTACCCGGTTTACCTATAGATCACAACTGATCACAGGGGTTCTAAGCAGAGGAGGGGGCGCATTGTGATCGGCTTTAGTAGATCCTGAAGAACCTTGTGAATAGTGACCAGGGGGAGCATATTAATCCAGCCATACAGGTAGATCGGTCAGACCTGAATATTACGCCTCTCGCCCCACGAAAATTCCTTCCATTGTGAAGATAATTGGGAGCACCAAGGGCAGCACCAAACTGTTACACCCCAGCGCGAACGTGAGAAGACGGGGCCAGGTGATATTTCCGCACAGCCCCCGGCCTTGTCATTCAAAGACTGCAGGGAAGGGTAATTATAGCAGTGTGGGGCGCAGCGGTTTGGCGTGACAGAGCCGCCACCAGACTCCTCATACTGGGAACAAGAATCCAGTGCTGAAACTTAACATTCCCCCAATACCATCTATGGGGAAGACTTAGGGCCCCCATATATATAACATAGTTGCCCAGTCGTGTCCGTGCCTTGGTGGACCTTGCTGTTGTGTGTACGGCGGCTGATAAATACAGACATAGCAGGCGGCGGAGTCAGAGGACGGAGCGACACGTCTGAAATCTCCCTGTAATAATTTCCATTTAATTCCCCCTTTGATATCGGCCCCGCGCCCCGCAGAGCTTATCTCGTTCATTATCAAAGTATTTCCTTTGCTTTCCATATTACATAACACTTTGCCACCAACATCCTCTTTGTAGTCGCCGTCGGCCGGGCCGAGCGCTTTGAAGTGATGCGAATTTGTATAAAATATCCATCGGTATGAATAGACTTTCCTTACATGAAACTTTAAATTGTCTGTTTTTCATCTTTCCTTCTTCTTTCCACTTTACGGAGGGTTTCTATTCCCTGCCGAAGGGAGATTGCTGCGCCTCAAAAACATCCAAAAATAGCAATCACTTGATGGTCCGGCAGCGAAACCCTTCCCCAATAATCACCTGTTATTGCTAGAGAATAGGGTGTGCACATGGGGTGACTGCTCGCCCTCTCCAATCGCCCTGCGGTGCCTTTACATGCATTTGACTGTCAGTGGAGTCCCCGGCTTGGTGGTCTCATAAACTCCCATAGTCAAGCACTTGTTCCGACCACCCGAAGGTAAGATGGTGGCCCCAACACTACCTATCACCAAGACAGCCCTGCCCGGGAAGTCCTCCAGCAGCCACTAATGTCTTACTACATGACACCAATCTCCAAGATTCCTGAAAATTCTTAAAACCATTCGGGACCCCTCTGTGGGACAACCATTTACTCTAAGAAGGCAGAAAGAACAAAAACTGATCCGGTGGACGACCCTGAATCTCGGCTTTTGCATTTTTAAATGGGTAGCCCACAAGTAATATTTATCCCCCTCCCCGGCAGTCGGTCATCCTATGAGAGCCTCGCTGTTCCGGCATCATTGAAGACTTATGGCCACTTTGAACAACTAGTGGCCAATATCCGCTACAACGTGTGCGGTCCGTCACCAGATGATAGTTCATCCTGGTTGTTTGACCATCAGCCTCCTTCTGTCTCCTTCATAGCCGGTCCTTCGTGTCTATTTCCTGACAAATACCGGATTAGACCAAGGGACGCTCTCGTAGGCGTTCACGATGACTAATAGTTGAGGGTCCGGAACGTGTGACCCTCCCTCTGTTAATTATTGGATAGTTGACAACGGGGTCTCTAAACTTGATCATCCCTTAAACTGAGGACCGTATTACAATAAGACGTCTTCTAGCCCCAATGACTGCAGTATTGTTGCCTTGTATGACCACACAAGTCCTGTCATTCGAGTAAAAGGGATTGTGCAGACTTAAAGGGGTCTTCAAAATTGATGTTTGATCAGATAGGATGTCAATATTAGATGAGCGGGAAACTGATAGCTATCTCACCCAGCTCGCCCTGATGTAAGCTCAGCACGAGGAGAAAGTCAATTTCAACTTCCCAATCCTTTCATCTTACGTCTGCCATCGGGGAGGGTTGGGGAGACCTTATTGATATTAGAAAAATCCATTGGAGATTGGTGGATTCACCGGAAATAACAGAGCTCTGTATATGGAAGTCCAATAGACCAGAGACCTGGGACCCCTGTTCTCGTGACTGGTGGAGATCCCAATGGTAGGTCAGTGATCACTTATAACCTATCCTAGCAGTAGGTGGCCATGGTCTAGCTCTTGTCGTAGCTCCTGCAAACTTGGCCACCACTCATAACCTTCAGTGGAGGAAACCATGTCGAAATGTGGCCACCTCTCTATTGAACAGTCTGGAGAATACAGTTGTTTGGGAGTTGGAGAATGGAGAGCCGCATTCTCCTAACAATCCTTGGAGGTAGGATCCTCATCTATCAGGATTTTATGGGATATCCCATTACTGTTCTGTAGAAACCCAAGACTAGAATAGCGAGAGCGCTACTGACGTCGGATGTGTGCTGCATGTTGGTGGGACTTGCGATCATCAGTGTATATTTGGTGGGGAAAATGGGCACCTGTGATGGGCGAATGTATGGGAGTAGTGCAATGACCTGGTCCATCGGTCCCCTCTGGGTTACAAGAAATCTTATCAATAACATGTTTTTCTCTTTTTTTTCTCTCCTGCCCAGACCCTCTGAAGGACCACCCGGACCCACCCGCTGGAGTCATCTGGAGAGTGACAGGAGGACTATACAGCATGACAAGAGGAGCAGTCGGAGCCACCCTCGGAGGTGTCGCATGGGTGGGAAGCAGGAGCTTGGAGCTGACAAAGACGGCGGTTACCAGTGTGCCGGCTGCTGGTGTGGGACTGGTTAAGGGCGGAGTGTCCGTAGTCACTGGCGGAGTTGGGGCCGTCGGATCTGCTGTTGCCAGCAAAGTGTCCTTTGTCCCCAAGAAAAAGGACAAGTTTGATTAATCAGATTATTGCTTATCGTCTGCTTGAGTCAGGAAGAGCGCCCCCTCTCCACCATGTCCAGGTCCCCGCTGTCAGCCGTCAGTCACCTGTAGTATGTGATGAGTACCAAAGCTGATGAAGAACCTCCAAGTAAATCTATTGTAGAAGCAAAAAATAGCCGCCCCTCGAAAACCGGCCCAATGGTGGACAGTCTAGACTAGGTTGTACCAGGTGAAGCCGTGTGTGATATGTATGTATAGCCATTATATACATTGTACAGGACATGTGCTGGTGTCTGGCCCTCTCAATCTCCTCTGTCCAACACGTTCATGTCATGGCCGGGGCATTGGGTAGGCCATAGAGGCAGATGCCTAGGGTGGAGCATGGCCTCTAGATGATGACAGTAATCTTATATAGTGGTAGGTAATGTGATATATACAGTACTATGATATGGAGATGATGTCATCAGGTGCTTATAGTGGTAAGATATGGCCTCTTATATGGCTTGTACCGTATATTGTAGCACTGGTGGCTGCGATTGCAACTGGCCATAGACTTCTTGGGTAGGCCCATACAACTGGCCATAGTCTTCTAGGGTAGGCCCATACAGCTAGCCATAGACTTCTAGTGTAGGCTCATACAACTGGCCATAGACTTCTAGTGTAGGCCCATACAGCTGGCCATAGACTTCTAGTGTAGGCCCATACAACTGGCCATAGACTTCTAGGGTAGGCCCATACAGCTAGCCATAGACTTCTAGTGTAGGCCCATACAGCTGGCCATAGTCTTCTAGTGTAAGCCCATACAACTGGCCATAGACTTCTAGGGTAGGCCCATACAGCTGGCCATAGACTTCTAGGGTAGGCCCATACAGCTGGCCATAGTCTTCTAAAGTAGGCCCATACAACTGGCCATAGTCTTTTAGGATAGGCCTATACAACTGCCTGTAGACTTGTATGGTTGAACCATACAACTGGCCATAGACTTCTAGGGCAGGTCCATACACTTAGCCATGTGTTTCTAGGATTGGCCCATACAACTGGCCATAGACTTCTAGGGCAGGCCCATACACTTAACCATGGGTTTCTAGGGTTGGACCATGCAATTGAACATAGACTTCTAGGATTGGCCCATACAGCTGGCCATAGATTTCTAGGGTAGGCCCATACAACTGGCCATAGACTTCTAGGGCAGGCCCATACACTTAACCATGGGTTTCTAGGGTTGGACCATGCAATTGAACATAGACTTCTAGGATTGGCCCATACAGCTGGCCATAGATTTCGAGAAATGGACTGTCTGCACCTTCCCTGATAAATCCAGTGGGTTGTCCTACTCATGTAACTGGACCGCCTACTGGACACATAAGCCCAGAAACATCTCGTACAACCCCTTTAAAGGTGATATCCAAGACGATGATGATGCTGAGCTCCACTTCATCTTCTCAGGAAGTGACATCGCGTCCATTGGTGACAAAGCCATGATGTAACCAACAGTTGTGATGTCACTTCCTGAGAAGATGAAGTAAATCTCATCATCATCGTCTTGGATAGACACTAAGTATCGATGTAGATGTGACTGTGCCATGAAGCAGAGCCTTGTGGGAATCCTGACTGTACTTCACGAGTCTGACAACACGAGGGAGCTGAGTCAGGAGATGGCACCGCACCTAGAGCGTTATCTGCGCTCACATCAGTCTGACAACCCGGCTCGCAACTGCTTTGATCTTAATAAACCACATGGAATCTAGAAGTGTCATTGCCTGACAATGGCGGTAATAACATGGCCGACATCCTCTGTGTCTTAATCTGCAGTGACATCGACGTCTCCGCAATGAATATCTGGAATCAGTTTAATTTATTTTCTCTCATTGTGGTCTTTATTAAATTGTCATCTTCTGTTAATATTGCGTCTCGATCGCCAATATCGCGTCTTCCGGATGCTGCAGACATAGCCTAGTGCTAGCGATAAAGCCGGAGGCTGCAAGGCAGTGACATAGATAGTAAAATATGGCTACTTATGTACAAAAACAGCGCCACCCCTGTCCAAAGGGTCTATGTGGTATTGCAGCTTAGCGCCATCCACTGTAATGGTGCTGATCTGCAATACTAGAACCAGCCATTGGTCTGGGGTGGCGCTGTTACTGGAAAGGAACATCCAAGTTTCTTTAAAAATCTGTGCAATTCTTAGAAGGGTTATCCAGGATTAGAAAACATGAAGTGACATCACCAATGTCTGTGATGTCACTTCCTGATCTGTCGGCCTGTCTCATTAAAGGGGACCTTTCACCACCTCCACCAAATCTTTGCCTCCTCCAATGATTCTGGCACGGTTGGATTTTTTTCTCTAGCTCCCAGTGTTCCCAGTGGTACTTCGAGCATACAGTATGTTATTTAGGTTCCCTATTGTCAGGTGGGTGGTCTCAGACTACCTACTGCAGCCCAGGACCGCCCACATGACAATAGAGAGCACAATTTAGTATATTGGATTGGATTGAAACTAACATCACTGATTTCTCAGGAATGGCGGGGGCTAAAGAAAAAATTCCAACAGCTCTGGAATCAGGGGGACAAATCCTATGAAGTGATGCAACGACTTGGAGTAAAGATGTTTCAGACCAGGAGAAGGATCTTAGACTCAGTAAGACGTAAGACACACAGGCATTGTGCTGGAAACAGTCAGGATATCGCCCACCGTGTGATACATTGGAGAGATTGTAGCCTTGTATCTGCCTCGTGTGTCTGGGTCTTAGAGACTTGACATTCGAGAATTCTTCTAGACAACATCCTTGGCAAAAACTCTTGACTTATGTCAGGCTGTACAATAAGATCTTGATCCAAGGCCATGTGAGCGGAGAGAAGTGTCCATTACTCAGCACTAGACCAGACATATAAAGCCTAATTCAGACACCTCGAGATGATTTAATGGTATCCGGCCTTCTGTTGGGCTGTCAGTCCGAGACGCGAGTCTTCGAGGTCACGATAACCTTCAGATTATCCTGCTCTTCCAGCTGTCACTGGCAAGTTGACCATCTTCTCCACAAGAAGTCGTCGTGCCCTCCTCGGAAGTCGGTGCCGGTTTTGTCAGAGATAATATACGTAAAGATGAATAAAACCTAAAGAGCCGTGAATGGAAGACATCGGATGTTTTCTCTTCGCTCTCGGACAAGTTAACCGCATCTTACGAGACGTCCTGGTCCATTATTACCGGAGATGCGGCGCCCGCAATACCTGAGAAGACGTGAAAGCCCCAATTATTCGCCTCTTTTCATGCGCTCATGGCAACGATTCCGCTACTTATTCCGATACTTTGTATTTTATGCAAATAGAGAAGAAGATGGCCGGTGTGCTCGGTCTCCGCGCAGGAGCTTCTTATCTTCTGGCTGAGGGCTCCTTTGTGAAGGAAGCGGCTTTCATTGTAGGATGACGGATTCTTCTGTCACTTGTCTTCTCCGAGCTCAGATTTTAATTTATAGGGGATCAAAAAGCAAAGAACCGACGCCGACAATTTTACTTTGGGGTTTATTTTACTGTATTTTAAACTCAGGAGAAGTAAAAAGAGAAGTGATACCCCCCTGCCCTGTGTTGTGGCATCGGCTCCCCACTCCACTGGTCAGGTGACCGCTACGGCCAATCACTGTGCTCGGCCTTACGTGTTGGGTCCTGGTGACATCACTACTAATACATCACTGGTAACCAAGACGTCACCATCACCTCCCGACATACCAGTGCCGTCATAGGATGGGGGTGAGGGTGGGAGAATATCCCTTCTGCTTTTTTGATTTTACCCGACCAAGTTTTCCCGTTTGCCGTCAGATAATCTATTGGTTTAGGTTCATTTATTATATCTTTGTTTCCGTGGATATTTCAAGGGGTTGTCTAGTCGGAACAGCCCACTCTCATATCCCCTACTACAGATTTCTGTGTTGTGTTCGGGATCCTTATTTTTTGCTTAGATCGGGTATAAAGAGTGTCTTCCTCTCTGGAGGACCGGCCCTGTCCTACATTCCATAGACAACCCATTACTGTGAATGGACATTGTGTAATACCTCAGTTCACCTGTGGTGGTGCTGCAGGAAAAGTAAACACTTACCAATAGGATTCCCCACACGTTATAATAGAGATTGCTAAAAGTAGCGAACACCTTAAAGGGCCATGACAGTGAGGCCATTATTTAGGAACCCAACATTGGGACGGGAAAGCCGTAACATTTTTAGAGAATCTGCCTTCCCCAATATTCTTCTGTGTTGTAAGAGACAATTTTGTCTTAACAGAAGTAAACGGGGTCATACCTAAGGGGTTGTCTCTTGGTGACAGCCACATCTTCCCTGTGGACATCCTGGGGGGTACTCTATGTCAGGACCCCAGGGAGGGCGGCATTTTTGATTACCTAAGCCAGTCCAGGACAAGCTGTCCTGGACAGGCTTAGCACTGAGCGGTGGTTGGGGGAGGCCACTGGCCACTGCTCCAGCAGCCTCCCCTCACGCTCAGGCAGAGAGCAGGTCATCTCCGTGCCTGCGAACGGCGCTAAGCCCCGTCCCTTCACTCCACCACGCCCCTTCGCTCGGCCACGCCCCCTTCGCTCCGCCCCCTCCTCCGGGGGGGGGCGGCTTTCTGTAGTTCGCCTCGGGTGGCAAAAGGGGTAGGTTCACCCCTGTCTGGGACCACCATGGTTACACCACAATGAAGGGCACATCTCACACTGATGGACTTGGCCAACCCACCAGAATGGCCACATGTAATACCCCATGTCCTGACTATGCGACTCCCCCAACAATGCCAGAGGTTGCCCCCCCCCCCCCCGATGGTCGGCCCTAGAACTGCACCTGGGGAAGAAAGACCAGTGATAACAATATTTATATAGAATAAGAAGTCATTGTCGTGACTAAGGACAAGAGTGTTGTCTGAAACCTGGTGACCAGAAGTAGCCATGATGGAGTGAGGCTGGCAGGGCTAGCTGATGTGTGTGAGCCCGGCACTAGCGGTATACAAGTCTTGTTGTTGTTGAGAACTCTCTCACTAGTGACGCCATGCACAGATAGCTCCCTTAAAGTCAATGTCCGATTGTTTTGGGGGTTGTTAAGAACACTTCACACTGACCTATGGAAAATCCTTGACCTGTGAATATGGGGCCTCTTCCTTTTCTGGATAGAAATACCGGGGAGTATTGGTGGTTCACAAGATGGCGGAGTCCCAATGACATGGCCTCATGTACCTTTCCTTGGCCTTGGTTGACTTGGTATAGACAGTAGTGGCATAAAACTTAAGATGCCCCATGAAGGTCTGATCTCCAGGGCCAAACCTCTGAGACCACAACTGTATTATACCAAGTATATATGGATTCATGAAAACTCGGATATGAAGGCCTCTAGACGGTCCACACTGGAGACCAAGACTCCTTGCTTCATGATCCTCGGAGGAGTGTCGGGGGAGGTGGGGACTCCAAGGATAACAGATCCCTTTAATTCAAGGAGTCCTGGTCTCCAGATTCAGTCTAGAACTGTGGGCAGTCCGGACTGTGTTTGCCCGTTTGTTGGAGGATCCAGGTCCTTGATCTGCAGAGATCCTGACGGTCAAGCAACCACTTACCTGACATGGATGAGACATCACCTTATGGCCCCATGTAAAGAAGAAACCTACAAATGTGAAACGTCTGAGAACCCGAATCTGGATTTTGTCATTTATTACCAGTTCTGAAACATTGTTATTGCTGATTCCTCTTTATTTTTGAAACGTCACATCTATAAATCCAAGACAATTGTTCCGATTGTTCTACTGATCCGGGGCATAAAAGACACGATAATCATCTTCAATGCATCTTTATAAACATTTATAAATAATACAACATGATCCAAAAAATTTGTGCAAATTCCTTCAACCAGAGTCCTCTACAGCATCGAGCGGACAGTCAGAGCAATCGTACGTGTCAGAAGAATCTACCTTGTGTTTTGGTTTATGTAAACATTGTAACACCCTCTGCAGCCATACAAGAAATAAGAAAGGACTGTATCGTGACCGGTGGGGGCAAGAAACCCTCTAACTATGCCTATTCTATGGAAGTTAGCCGGATAGGGTCACTATGGCACCTGCTCAACGGCCAATGGATTCCCATAACCCGTCTCATGGTTAACGCCCCTTGAAGTCTCTCCTCGCCGATCCTGCATTGCTTTGTGGAGAACAGTTTGGGCCTTTTTATGGTACTTTTGTTTCTATTGAACTGAACTAATAAAACATTTTCAAGTTTCGCAGAGGTAAAAACCCCCGATTTTGTTTCATGTGCTTTATTACCCCTCCCTCGCTAGTGCAACTTTTTGTTTTGTTTTTTTTTCCCCAGAGCAAGAAACAAGATGAAGAAGGAAATGTCCTATAAAAAATAAACTTTCCACCAATATTCTGCCTGTTGTTGGTGAGATCTTCAGTCTTTAGGGACCATTAAATTAACCATCACAAAAACGGGGTAAAAGCTCTGTCCTCGATGAGGCTGTAGGAAAGGTTCCTCAAGTCCTGGGAAGAGCTCACAGTTTTGTACCCCAGCTGGACCAGGACTTGTTGGCAGGCGTTCTGGGTGAATTCTACAATGTCATACGATAACGTTAGTCTCCAGCTTTCGGCCGTTGCGGCAGAGTTTCTGACTGTGCCATATTTGTGTTTGGCAGAGGATTGGTCTCCTCGAGTGTTATTTAGGATCCATCTTTCGACATTGGCATCCAATGGAATGCCCACAAAGTCGTAGATCTCCTCCATCTTTTTCATGGGGTTTCTAGCCAGATCTTCGTATCTCAAGAGCATGTAACGACCCTTTAACCAAAGAGGCCGGCTTAGGCCTGTAGAGACTGAATTTAAGAAGTCCTCACAGACTGTGGTCAGTTGCGTAGAGTCTAAGTTGTATGGTCTACGACCGGTGGCCCTCCAGATCCTCCACAACCTATATGTGTCCCTGAATGTCTCGCTACGAGAAGCCAATATGCCTCGTGGATCCCTTACCAGCTGGATCACCTTTAAGTTCAGTCTGGGATCTTCCACCAGCGCTCGTAAGTCATTCACCTCAGGGACACGCACGGTTTTGATGGCCACATGTCCATGATCTTTACAAGACTCCATGGCCAGAGTCAGATTTAGGCTCCCACATTTCTTGACGCAGTCTCCCTCCTCTAGGTAGATGTCGGTGGGTCCCAGTGCGTCACAGACTGGAGGGGAGCACAGAGCTTTACTGGCGCCTCTTCGGAATAACCGGTCCGTGGTATGGTTGACCGGCTGTGGCTTTATGTAGTTCTCCATGAAGTACAAGTCACAGTCATAAAGACTTCTTAAAAGGTCTCTGCTTGCGCCCAACATCACGCGCCTATCGGTGGAGCTCTTACTGGGAGTCATTTTGGGTATCAGGGTATACTGGACATGGTAAAGTGGCTCAAACAAATAGAAGACGTCCGTGTGTTGGTTAAAGAGTTGTCCTACAAAGGAAGATCCGCTGCGAGTGGTCGCCAAGATAAGGATGTGAGTCTTTCTGGATAGATTGGCGGTTATCAGCTGACCATCTTCACAGAGGCGATCAGGAGATTCTGTGGGGTCTTGTCCAGGGCTACAATTATTTGGGTTGGGGATTGGGCACATGTGAAAGGATTTGGTGGTGAAGGTCCGGATGGCTGTGTACTGTATAGCGATAGAGGCCAGCGCTAGTAAGAGGACAGCCTTCCAAGAACATTGCATGGCTGGAAACCGTCATTGAGCCTCGCAAAGGTATTCTGGTGTGTACTGTACCTATGGGAAGGAGAAAGAGATGTAATTATATAGGAACATATATATATATATATATATATATATATATATACTACACCTGCTATGACATCAATAACAGGTCATCTGGAGGACCTTTATATAAGGGACACATCTCATCTTTAGAGATGAGCGAGTACTGTTGGGATCAGCCAATCCGTACAGCACGCTCCATAGAAATGAATGGATGCACCTGGTACTTCCGCTTTGACGGCGGCCGGCCGCTTAACCCCCCGCGTGCCGGCTACATCCATTCATTTCTATGCGAGCGTGCTGTTCGGATCGGCTGATCCCAACAGTACTCGCTCATCTCTACTCATCTTCTCTCACTTCTCATTGCCCATTACCTTGGACCTTATTATGCAGGGGCCGCTCAGTCTACACCTTGCGCAGGGGCTGCTCAGTCTTCACCTTGTGCAGGGGCTGCTCGGTCTACACCTTGTGCAGGGGCTGCTCGGTCTACACCTTGTGCAGGGGCCGCTCAGTCTACACCTTGTGCAGGGGCCGCTCAGTCTACACCTTGCGCAGGGGCTGCTCAGTCTTCACCTTGTGCAGGGGCTGCTCAGTCTACTCCTTGTGCAGGGGCTGCTCGGTCTACACCTTGTGCAGGGGCCGCTTAGTCTACACCTTGTGCAGGGGCCCCTCAGTCTACACCTTGTGCAGGGGCTGCTCGGTCTACACCTTGTGCAGGGGCCGCTTAGTCTACACCTTGCGCAGGGGCCGCTTAGTCTACACCTTGTGCAGGGGCCCCTCAGTCTACTCCTTGTGCAGGGGCTGCTCAGTCTTCACCTTGTGCAGGGGCTGCTCGGTCTACACCTTGTGCAGGGGCCGCTCAGTCTACACCTTGCGCAGGGGCCCCTCAGTCTACACCTTGTGCAGGGGCTGCTCAGTCTTCACCTTGTGCAGGGGCTGCTCAGTCTTCACCTTGTGCAGGGGCTGCTCAGTCTACACCTTGTGCAGGGGCCCCTCAGTCTACTCCTTGCGCAGGGGCCCCTCAGTCTTCACCTTGTGCAGGGGCCGCTCAGTCTTCATCTTGTGTAGAGGCCCCTCAGTCTACTTGTGCAGGGGCCCCTCAGTCTACTCCTTGTGTAGGGGCCACTCAGTCTAAACTTGTTAAATTCTCACATAATGAGATTTCTGATTTATGGATTAGGAGACGGGAGAAGCTCAGTTAATGGGTAGCAGAAAAAAAAAATCTCTGTCTCCCTGCAAAGGAGTCAAATTCTCCGGCACCTCCACGGTAATGAGATGCTCTGCTCACTTCTCACTGCTCTCTGCTCACTTCTCACTGCTCTCTGCTCACTTCTCACTGCTCTCTGCTCACTGCTCACTTCTCACTGCTCTCTGCTCACTTCTCACTGCTCTCTGCTCACTGCTCTCTGCTCACTTCTCACTGCTCTCTGCTCACTTCTCACTGCTCTCTGCTCACTGCTCACTGCTCACTTCTCACTGCTCTCTGCTCACTTCTCACTGCTCTCTGCTCACTGCTCACTTCTCACTGCTCTCTGCTCACTTCTCACTGCTCTCTGCTCACTTCTCACTGCTCACTTCTCACTGCTCTCTGCTCACTTCTCTCTGCTCACTGCTCACTGCTCTCTGCTCTCTGCTCACTTCTCACTGCTCTCTGCTCACTTCTCACTGCTCTCTGCTCACTGCTCTCTGCTCACTTCTCACTGCTCTCTGCTCACTTCTCACTGCTCTCTGCTCACTTCTCTCTGCTCACTGATCTCTGCTCACTGCTCTCTGCTCTCTGCTCACTTCTCACTGCTCTCTGCTCACTTCTCACTGCTCTCTGTTCACTTCTCACTGCTCACTGCTCACTTCTCACTGCTCTCTGCTCACTTCTCACTGCTCTCTGCTCACTGCTCTCTGCTCACTTCTCACTGCTCTCTGCTCACTGCTCACTTCTCACTGCTCTCTGCTCACTTCTCACTGCTCTCTGCTCACTTCTCACTGCTCTCTTCTCACTTGCACTTTCGTGCGAGGGAATATTTCAAGGTGCACTTACTGCAATGTCCCGAGAGTCATCAAGGTGTAAGATAATAGCCACTACTTACATTTTGGGGATTTTTGGATGCATTTCAGGTTTTCTTTACATCCAATAATAGAAATTCTGATAGGATTTTTTTTTTGCATGTGATTTTTTAATCCAGGGAGGGTCGAAGGGAAAAGAGGACGGGACCGACCTGAGATGACCAAATACCATAAAGCAGCATTGTGCTCTGTCTATACCCATAATGGCCCATAAAATGAGTTTACCATTGATTCTATATGATCTATGAAGATATCACTGGGACCCCCGACCATCATGAGGATGGGGATCCCTGAGCGCCCCATGTGATTGAAGCAGTGGTTTGCATGCTCAGCCTCCTCTCCATTGACTTCTATGGGGCTTCCAGAACGCTATAGAAGAGAATGGAGCAATGACGGCACCATGGCTCTGCACACAGGGGGCACACGAGACACCCAGGTCATACAGCTTGTGGTCGGACTCCCACTGATCGGACACCTATCCCCGATACTGCAGATAGGGAGTCAGGCTCTATCCTCGCGGCCATTGTATTTTATATCTTGCAGCCACATATTTTACATTCATTCGCCATTTTTAACGTCCGTTTCTCATAGTTTTTTCTGGACTTTTATAAAACAGATACATTTCACCGCCATCTTATTTCTATCCACAAATCCAAAGGCATTTTGACAGCTACTAAAAATGGACCCATTGACTTCCAGCCAAAAATAGGACCTTCGCAATTTGTTACAGCACATTGAGTTCTCCTGCAGCACCCCCGCAGGTGAAATTAGGCATTACATGGTGTTAATAAGAATCAATGGGTTTTGTCTGTATAATATATGAACACGTCTGGTCCTCCAGAGCAAGAAGACGCTCTCGGTGGTCTCTGATTCACCTAAATTATGGAGGACCCTAAACGACAGACCCCCACCCTACTATTTGGAATTTCCTTGGAGCACTTACCATAAAATAGGCAAATCTGGTGCCCTGGCCCAATAGCAGTGACGGGGGAAAGTCTTGGAATAAATCTTGGCACGATTCTTCTCCGATAAGTCACCTCTAGAAGAAAACCATGACAAGGTCAGTGACTGCAGAAGGAGCAATGCTTCATAGTGACAGCCGGGGGAGCGGAAAGTGACCCATGAAAGTCCAATCCCCTCCGCGGTCACATGTAAGTGCCCTCCGTATATACTATTTGGATCTCCCTGGTGAGTATATACCGTATCCTTCCACATTAGTGTCTATAATACATGGACTAGCCATCCAGAAGAAGGTATCCTTGTATATGTCTGTGTACACACTGCCCAGTATATACGCATCTGCCTTATGTATACATACAGACTTACATTATATCTACGTGAGGGTATAGCGCACACAATATGACACTTCATATACGGTTACTCCAGACCCAAAGAACGGCGCACAACCCCGGCCTGGCGTCATCTAACCCTTCCATCACTTTCCTTGGCCGCGCTCTCACAGTCACCTGACTGGCGGCCATATTGTATCCTCAGGAGCCGCCATGCAGTACAATCTTTCAGGCCAGTCATGTGACCAGAGGTCCTTGTGCAGAACCTACAGTGTATTATATGAGATATAACATCCGACACTCCCTGATAATGTTCTGCAGTGAATACACGTTACGAGGCCTTGCAGAGCGCAGCGGCACAAACACTTCTTAAAAGCACAGCAATAAATAGATTTTCCTGGCCGGAGCAAACTTAGCAAAAAATCCATAGATCCCGCGATGCAGAGAAAGCACCTAAAGAAACGGAAAGCACACACGGCACGAGCCGCCATGGTCCATACTATACCCAGAGGAGTCACCACCAAGCCAGTGCTCCGCAGATGGGTTATAGGTAACATTGCATCTAAATTAGAATTTGCTAATATGTATCTGTATTATTTATCCTCCATGATCGGTACGGCTCCGCTCCCTGTGATTGGTGCAGTGCCATTCTCTATGATTGGTACAGTGTTGCTCTCTGCGATCAGTTTTATCTCGCTCCCCGTGATCGGTGCAGTGTTGCTCCCTGTGATCAGTGTGGCGTCACCCTCAGTGTTTGGTGCAGTGTCGTTCCCTATGATTGGTGCAGTGTTGCTCCCTGTGATCGGTGCAGTGTTGCTCCCTGTGATCAGTGTTGTCCCGCTCCCTGTGATGGGGACTGTGTCGTTCCCTATGATCGGTTCAGTGTTGCTCCCTGTGATCAGTGCTGTGTCGTTCCCTGTGATCAGTGTGGCTCTGTGATTGGTGCAGTGCCATGCTCTATGATCGTTGCGGTGTTGTTCCCTGTGATTGGTGCAGTGCCATTCTCTATGATCGGTGCAGTGTTGCTCTCTGCGATCAGTTTTATCTCGCTCCCCGTGATGGGTGCTGTGTTGCTCCCTGTGATCAGTGTGGCGTCACCCTCAGTGTTTGGTGCAGTGTCGTTCCCTATGATCGGTGCGGTGTCGCTCCCCGTGATGGGTGCTGTGTCGTTCCCTATGATCGGTGCAGTTGCTCCCTGTGATCGGTGCAGTGTTGCTCCCTGTGCTCAGTGTTGTCTCGCTCCCCGTGATGGGTGCTGTGTCGTTCCCTATGATTGGTGCAGTGTTGCTCCCTGTGATCGGTGCGGTGTTGCTCCCTGTGATCAGTGTTGTCTCGCTCCCTGTGATGGGGACTGTGTCGTTCCCTATGATCGGTTCAGTGTTGCTCCCTGTGATCAGTGCTGTGTCGTTCCCTGTGATCAGTGTGGCTCTGTGATTGGTGCAGTGCCATGCTCTATGATCGTTGCGGTGTTGTTCCCTATGATTGGTGCAGTGTTGCTCCCCGTGATGGGTGCGGAGTTGTTCCCTATGATCGGTGCAGTGTTACTCCCCGTGATGGGTGTGGTGTTGCTCCCTGTGATCAGTGTTGTCTCACTCCCCGTGATCGGTGCTGTGTCGTTCCCTGCGATCGGTGCGGCACCCCTTTAATTCAATATTGCGTCTCATTATTTAGCTCAACATGGATCAGATTTGTCCTAAAGTTTCCCGGCCCAATACAAATGAACCAGGACAAGTCTCTACATTTAGGGCCGGCATTGGGATGATGTTTTTTCTCCTCGTCGTGACTCATGACCATCAAGGCAAGAGACTTACAACTTCCTGACGGATCTTTCTAGACGCCTTCCATACTAATATAAATCTGCGAGAATTTATTAGCCGTGATTGGCACTTCCAGTAAGTCAGGCTGATGCACAAGAGGAATCGATGCAGAAGAGAACATGGAAAGACGAGCTTGTCTCATACATGAGGACAGTCCTGGAGGAAGGGACCAAGCAAGCAGGTCATGTAATGGGCCGCTGACAAGACGGCTCCAGCCAGGATGGGTCCCTTGGGCTATGTTTAGGCGCTGATCTGATCTTCTGGTCCTCCAATGGGTCGCAGGGTCCCCCATTGGCTATAATCAGGTCTGTCGGGTAGCCAATGTTTACATCACTGGGCAAATAGTCACAGGACTTTCAGTGGACGGACCGGGCGGACATTGGTGGCCGTAGCCTTATTCAGACAAGGGCAAAGATTTAGTTTAGTGACCCAGACTCCAGTGACTGAACCACCAGAATACCCTCCCCAGGACCCCCATCCTATTTGTACCCCCCGCCTTATTTTACCCTATGCAGAGGCCACATAACATTAGTGAGTGCGGAGAATTAAGGGGAGGGGATCAGGAACCAAATCCTCCTATCCCGGGTGGTTAATGGGAGGCGCCGGCACCAGAAGGGGCCCTATGGTAATCCCTCCAATGCCCCCAGGCTCGGGGCCTGTCCATGGTCTTCTATGAGTTCTATATTTGGGTCTGTACGCCCAGGTGACGGAATAGCCTTCCCGTTGCGCCCCCTCCTCCCCTCTCACAGCAGGGCTTGTGTTCCCCGTGTGTCTTTCCTACTGCTGCAGCCATTACAATGCAGACTTTGTCCAGCCGCGGCCGGTAAGACGCTGCGTATTCACCCTCGCAACTCCTCGACTGATGAAGCCATATCTGACACCAACCATGTGAACATGTGGCGTCTGATGTAAGAGGGTTCGCTGGTCCCCGAGGACACCACGGCCCATATAACTAATAGGATGTCCTAATAATGTAATGAGCCGACCCTATAGCGTATACGTGGGGGTCATTCTCCACCATCACATGACTGCTGTGTGAACACCGCCCTATCACCGCCGAGCTGCAGATTAACCCTTTCACTATGGCAGTGAGATAGAAAATCCCTGTAACCGACAGCCAGTCCTCCCGACTACCCAGACACACGCACCCCCGGCCTGACGTGTCCCCTTAATAATTCACTGCCAAACACCCCCAAATCTCCCATAGGAACAAAGGATCGGCAGGTGAAAATCTCAGAGACCCCCCTACACATTAGGCAGGATGGGCCTGGGGGGCAATTACATGAGGATACCCCGGGGGGTCTATACACATATGTAAATTACACAGATTAATATGTAAATGAGGGGATCACATGGGGGACGTCTGGTGTTATAAGGGCTATTCTTATATACATTAAGGGGTCATTAACCCCTTGTGGCTGGGGGCCACTGCCCGTCCATTAGACCTTTGTATTCGCACATATGGAGGAGCCCGGACAGGGAATGGCTGTAATATATATCACTGAGGTCACACCCCATAGAGATGACAGGGGGGTTATAGGGGCCTAACAATGACCCCCGGGCCCCAGAGAGACATGAGGGGCCACAGAGGGGCAAAAAGTGATTAATATTAATAAAACCTCCTTATTACTTTGCGTTTCGGCTTTTACTTTGTAAGAAACTGATAAATAATGAACAAGACGGACGACGAAATAAAGAGCAACATGGAGGAGCCGAATAACAAAACCCGAAACACCATCCGGAGCCGCCGACGTTCTGGTCATTCATGTTATCTCCCCTCCCCCAACCCCCAAAAAATACGAGCCAATGATAATTATATAACCTAAAGATAAGACTCTGCAATAACTCACAGAGAGATCACATGGAGATCACACAGCGATCACACAGAGAGATCAATTAAAGATCACACAGAGATCACAGAGAGATCACTTAAAGATCACACAGAGATCACATAGAGATCACACAGAGAGATCACTTAAAGATCACAGAGAGATCACACAGAGATCACAGAGAGATCACACAGAGATCACAGAGAGATCACACAGAGATCACAGAGAGATCACACAGATCACAGAGAGATCACACAGAGATCACAGAGAGATCACACAGAGATCACAGATCACATAGAGATCAAAGAGAGATCACATAGATCACAGAGAGATCACACGGAGATTACACAGAGATCACAGAGAGATGACACAGAGATCACAGAGAGATCACACAGAGATTACACGGAGATCACACAGAGATCACAGAGAGATCACACGGAGATTACACAGAGATCACAGAGAGATGACACAGAGATCACAGAGAGATCACACAGAGATTACACGGAGATCACACAGAGATCACAGAGAGATCACACAGAGATTACACGGAGATCACACAGAGATCACAGAGAGATCACACAGAGATCACAGAGAGATCACACAGATCACACAGATCACAGAGAGATCACACAGAGATCACAGAGAGATCACAGAGAGATCACACAGATCACAGAGATCACAGAGAGATCACAGATCACATAGAGATCAAAGAGAGATCACAGAGATCACAGAGAGATGACACAGAGATCACAGAGAGATCACACGGAGATTACACGGAGATCACACAGAGATCACAGAGAGATCACACAGAGATCACAGACAGATCACACAGAGATTACACGGAGATCACACAGAGATCACACAGAGATCACAGAGAGATCACAGATCACACAGATTACACGGAGATCACAGAGAGATCACACAGATCACAGAGAGATTACACAGAGATCACAGAGAGATCACGCAGAGATAACAGAGATCACACAGAGATCACACAGAGATCACACAGAGAGATCACTTAAAGATCACACAGAGATCACATAGAGATCACAGAGAGATGAGATAGAGATCACAGAGATCACACAGAGATCACAGAGATCACAGAGAGATGAGATAGAGATCACAGAGAGATCACACAGAGATTACACGGAGATCACAGAGATCACACAGAGATCACACAGAGATCACAGAGAGATCACACAGAGATAACACAGAGATCACACAGCGATCACACAGAGATCACATAGAGATCACAGAGATAACACAGATCACACAGAGATCACACAGAGCGATCACTTAAAGATCACACAGAGATCACATAGAGATCACAGAGAGATGAGATAGAGATCACAGAGATCACACAGATATCACACAGAGATAACACAGAGATCACACAGAGATAACACAGAGATCACAGAAAGATCACACAGAGATCACAGAGAAATCACACAGAGATCACACAGAGATCACAGAGAGATCACAGAGAGATCACAGAGAGATCACAGAGAGATCACACAGAAATCACAGAGATCACATGGAGATCACAGAGAGATGAGATAGAGATCACAGAGATCACACAGAAATCACAGAGATCACATAGAGATCACACAGAGATCACACACCACTAGATCACCAGAGACATTACAATAATCCGGGCTCTTATTGTTTCCCCCTCCAGTTTGCTAATATTGTGAAAAGGAGGAAACATTTACAGCTGAGACGTCTTCAGTTCTGCCTGAGAACAAAGGTCCAAGAACTCAACGTCCTGCACAAAACAAGTGTATAGTTGTGTATATAGTTGTATAGTGCTGTGTATATAGTTGTATAGTGCTGTGTATATAGTTGTATAGTGCTGTGTATATAGTTGTGTATATAGTTGTGTATATAGTTGTATAGTGTTGTGTATATAGTTGTGTATATAGTTGTATAGTGTTGTGTATATAGTTGTGTATATAGTTGTATAGTGCTGTGTATATAGTTGTATAGTGCTGTGTATATAGTTGTGTGTATAGTTGTGTATATAGTTGTATAGTGCTGTGTATATAGTTGTATAGTGCTGTGTATAGTGTTGTGTATATAGTTGTATAGTGCTGTGTATATAGTTGTATATATAGTTGTATAGTGCTGTGTATATAGTTGTATAGTGCTGTGTATATAGTTTTATAGTGCTGTGTATATAGTTGTATATATAGTTGTATGGTGTTGTGTATATAAATAAACAATAATAATAATATATAGTTGTATAGTGCTGTGTATATAGTTTTGTATATAGTTGTATAGTGTTGTGTATATAGTTGTATAGTGCTGTGTATATAGTTGTGTATATAGTTGTGTAGTGCTGTGTGTATAGTTGTATATATAGTTGTATAGTGTTGTGTATATAGTTGTATAGTGTTGTGTATATAGTTGTATAGTGCTGTGTATATAGTTGTATAGTGCTGTGTATATAGTTGTGTATATAGTTGTATAGTGTTGTGTATATAGTTGTATAGTGTTGTGTATATAGTTGTACAGTGCTGTGTATATAGTTGTATAGTGCTGTGTATATAGTTGTGTATATAGTTGTACAGTGCTGTGTATATAGTTGTATAGTGCTGTGTATATAGTTGTGTATATAGTTGTATAGTGTTGTGTATATAGTTGTATAGTGCTGTGTATATAGTTGTATAGTGCTGTGTATATAGTTGTGTATATAGTTGTATAGTGTTGTGTATATAGTTGTGTATATAGTTTTGTATATAGTTGTATAGTGCTGTGTATATAGTTGTGTATATAGTTGTATACATAGTTGTATAGTGTTGTGTATATAGTTTTGTATATAGTTGTATAGTGTTGTGTATATAGTTGTATAGTGCTGTGTATATAGTTGTGTATATAGTTTTGTATATAGTTGTATAGTGTTGTGTATATAGTTGTGTATATAGTTGTATAGTGTTGTGTATATAGTTGTGTATATAGTGTTGTGTATATAGTTGTATAGTGCTGTGTATATAGTTGTATAGTGTTGTGTATATAGTTTTGTATATAGTTGTATAGTGTTGTGTATATAGTTGTGTATATAGTGTTGTGTATATAGTTGTATAGTGTTGTGTATATAGTTGTATAGTGCTGTGTATATAGTTGTGTATATAGTTGTGTATATAGTTGTATAGTGTTGTGTATATAGTTGTGTATATAGTTGTATAGTGTTGTGTATATAGTTGTGTATATAGTTGTATATTGTTGTGTATATAGTTGTGTATATAGTTTTGTATATAGTTGTATAGTGTTGTGTATAGTGTTGTGTATATAGTTGTATACATAGTTGTATAGTGTTGTGTATATAGTTTTGTATATAGTTGTATAGTGTTGTGTATATAGTTGTATAGTGCTGTGTATATAGTTGTGTATATAGTTTTGTATATAGTTGTATAGTGTTGTGTATATAGTTTTGTGTATAGTGTTGTGTATATAGTTGTATAGTGCTGTGTATATAGTTGTGTATATAGTTTTGTATATAGTTGTATAGTGTTGTGTATATAGTTGTATAGTGCTGTGTATATAGTTGTGTATATAGTTTTGTATATAGTTGTATAGTGTTGTGTATATAGTTTTGTATATAGTTGTATAGTGTTGTGTATATAGTTGTATAGTGCTGTGTATATAGTTGTGTATATAGTTTTGTATATAGTTGTATAGTGCTGTGTATATAGTTGTGTATATAGTTTTGTGTATAGTTGTATAGTGCTGTGTATATAGTTGTGTATATAGTTTTGTATATAGTTGTATAGTGTTGTGTATATAGTTGTATAGTGCTGTGTATATAGT
Source organism: Leptodactylus fuscus (assembly GCF_031893055.1). Classification (NCBI taxonomy): domain Eukaryota; kingdom Metazoa; phylum Chordata; class Amphibia; order Anura; family Leptodactylidae; genus Leptodactylus; species Leptodactylus fuscus. The sequence continues at coordinate 2,558,540 of NC_134271.1, read as the reverse complement.
TGTGTATATAGTTTTGTATATAGTTGTATAGTGTTGTGTATATAGTTGTGTATATAGTTGTATAGTGCTGTGTGTATAGTTGTATAGTGCTGTGTATATAGTTGTGTATATAGTTTTGTATATAGTTGTATAGTGCTGTGTATATAGTTGTGTATATAGTTTTGTGTATAGTGTTGTGTATATAGTTTTGTGTATAGTGTTGTGTATATAGTTTTGTGTATAGTGTTGTGTATATAGTTTTGTGTATAGTGCTGTGTATATAGTTGTGTATATAGTTTTGTATATAGTTGTATAGTGTTGTGTATATAGTTGTATAGTGCTGTGTATATAGTTGTGTATATAGTTTTGTATATAGTTGTATAGTGTTGTGTATATAGTTTTGTATATAGTTGTATAGTGTTGTGTATATAGTTGTATAGTGCTGTGTATATAGTTGTGTATATAGTTGTGTATATAGTTGTATAGTGCTGTGTATATAGTTGTGTATATAGTTGTGTATATAGTTGTATAGTGTTGTGTATATAGTTGTGTATATAGTTGTATAGTGTTGTGTATATAGTTGTGTATATAGTTGTATAGTGCTGTGTGTATAGTTGTATAGTGCTGTGTATATAGTTGTGTATATAGTTTTGTATATAGTTGTATAGTGTTGTGTATATAGTTTTGTGTATAGTGTTGTGTATATAGTTGTGTATACAACTGGTATACAGAGGATGGCGTCTCCATGGTTACAGACTACACTGTCACTCGTAGACCCCTCCTCAGTATCTGCAGAATTCCCAGTTACATGTATGGGGGGGGGGGGGATCCAGCACAGAAAGGGTGCAGAGCGATGCACCATATGTGCTATAATGCCCGGGGGCAGAGGCAGGGTGTGCCGGGTGTTGGGGGGCTGCAGGCGGTCGCCCAATATTGACACTGCTTTCTCTTAGTAAATATTCTGTTCCTGTATTTGGCAGAGCGGACTATTCAAACAGCAGCCGAAACCTGGACAAACAGGGAGACGATCCCCAAATCTGACGCCGCGAGAGCTGGAAATTTCCACATCTTATTAGCAGAAAGAACGGCCGCCTGTACTCTAAAGAGAGCGCCATGTGCGAGACTCCGATACTGTAACACATTGTATACTACAACACCGTCATACAGTCACACATCATATACTACAACACCGTCATACAGTCACACATCATATACTACAACACCGTCACACAGTCACACATCATATACTACAACACCGTCATACAGTCACACATCATATACTACAACACCGTCATACAGTCACACATCATATACTACAACACCGTCATACAGTCACACATCATATACTACAACACCGTCATACAGTCACACATCATATACTACAACACCGTCATACAGTCACACATCATATACTATAACACCGTCATACAGTCACACATCATATACTACAACACCGTCATACAGTCACACATCATATACTACAACACCGTCATACAGTCACACATCATATACTACAACACCGTCATACAGTCACACATCATATACTACAACACCGTCATACAGTCACACATCATATACTATAACACCGTCATACAGTCACACATCATATACTATAACACCGTCATACAGTCACACATCATATACTACAACACCGTCATACAGTCACACATCATATACTACAACACCGTCATACAGTCACACATCATATACTATAACACCGTCATACAGTCACACATCATATACTATAACACCGTCATACAGTCACACATCATATACTACAACACCGTCATACAGTCACACATCATATACTACAACACCGTCATACAGTCACACATCATATACTACAACACCGTCATACAGTTACACATCATATACTACAACACCGTCATACAGTCACACATCATATACTACAACACCGTCATACAGTCACACATTATATACTACAACACCGTCATACAGTCACACATCATATACTACAACACCGTCATACAGTCACACATCATATACTACAACACCATCACACAGTCACACATCATATACTACAACACTGTCATACAGTCACACATCATATACTACAACACCATCACACAGTCACACATCATATACTACAACACTGTCATACAGTCACACATCATATACTACAACACTGTCATACAGTCACACATCGTATACTACAACACCGTCATACAGTCACACATCATATACTACAACACCGTCATACAGTCACACATCATATACTACAACACCGTCATACAGTCACACACTATGGCACTACTACAACACCGTCATACAGTCACACATCATATACTACAACACCATCACACAGTCACACATCATATACTATAACACCGTCATACAGTCACACATCATATACTACAACACTGTCATACAGTCACACATCGTATACTACAACACCGTCATACAGTCACACATCATATACTACAACACCGTCATACAGTCACACATCATATACTACAACACCGTCATACAGTCACACATCATATACTACAACACCGTCATACAGTCACACATCATATACTACAACACCGTCATACAGTCACACATCATATACTACAACACCTTCATACAGTCACACATCATATACTACAACACCGTCATACAGTCACACATCATATACTACAACACCGTCATACAGTCACACATCATATACTACAACACCATCACACAGTCACACATCATATACTACAACACTGTCATACAGTCACACATCATATACTACAACACCGTCATACAGTCACACATCATATACCACAACACCATCATACAGTCACACATCATATACTACAACACCGTCATACAGTCACACATCATATACTACAACACCGTCATACAGTCACACATCATATACTACAACACCGTCATACAGTCACACATCATATACTACAACACCGTCATACAGTTACACATCATATACTACAACACCGTCATACAGTCACACACTATGGCACTACTACAATACCGTCATACAGTCACACATCGTATACTACAACACCGTCATACAGTCACACATCATATACTACAACACCGTCATACAGTCACACATCATATACTACAACACCATCATACAGTTACACATCATATACTACAACACCGTCATACAGTCACACACTATGGCACTACTACAACACCGTCATACAGTCACACATCATATACTACAACACCTTCATACAGTCACACATCATATACTACAACACCGTCACACAGTCACACATCATATACTACAACACCGTCATACAGTCACACATCATATACTACAACACCATCATACAGTCACACATCATATACTACAACACCATCATACAGTCACACATCATATACTACAACACCGTCATACAGTCACACATCATATACTACAACACCTTCATACAGTCACACATCATATACTACAACACCGTCATACAGTCACACATCATATACTACAACACCGTCATACAGTTACACATCATATACTACAACACCGTCATACAGTCACACACTATGGCACTACTACAACACCGTCATACAGTCACACATCATATACTACAACACCATCACACAGTCACACATCATATACTACAACACTGTCATACAGTCACACATCATATACTACAACACCATCACACAGTCACACATCATATACTACAACACTGTCATACAGTCACACATCATATACTACAACACCATCATACAGTCACACATCATATACTACAACACCGTCATACAGTCACACATCATATACTACAACACCGTCATACAGTCACACATCATATACTACAACACCGTCATACAGTCACACATCATATACTACAACACCGTCATACAGTCACACATCATATACTACAACACCGTCATACAGTCACACATCATATACTACAACACCTTCATACAGTCACACATCATATACTACAACACCGTCATACAGTTACACATCATATACTACAACACCGTCATACAGTCACACACTATGGCACTACTACAACACCGTCATACAGTCACACATCATATACTACAACACCATCACACAGTCACACATCATATACTACAACACTGTCATACAGTCACACATCATATACTACAACACCATCACACAGTCACACATCATATACTACAACACCTTCATACAGTCACACATCATATACTACAACACCGTCATACAGTCACACATCATATACTACAACACCGTCATACAGTTACACATCATATACTACAACACCGTCATACAGTCACACACTATGGCACTACTACAACACCGTCACACAGTCACACATCATATACTACAACACCGTCATACAGTCACACATCATATACTACAACACCGTCATACAGTCACACATCATATACTACAACACCGTCATACAGTCACACATCATATACTACAACACCATCATACAGTCACACACTATGGCACTGATACAACAACCATAATACACACTAGCAGGTCACATGACCTCCTCATTGTGCCCAGTAAACAATTGTAGAAGACAACCATCTCCCGGCACCACCACTAGGGGGCTCCACCACTGTTCCGCACATCCGGTGACGCTCGCAGGGGGATGACGCATTTATCATTATTTCTCTACTAATTGAGGTGAGATGATTCACATTTGGCAGATTTTACCTCTCAGTCACTTCCTGGAACGTCTCTGCACTTTCTGCTGCTACTGAATCATTTGGCGGTAATTATGGAGTCTAATTATATCATCGTTATAGTCAATTCACTTCAATTAAAGGAACCTAAAGAGAAAATAATGGCAGTGGCCTCTTCCATCATGAAGTAGATGCCCTCATTAGGTGGAGCTCATCAGTCTGCAGTCACCACTAGGTGGAGCTCTTCAGTCTGCAGTCACCACTAGGTGGAGCTCTTCAGTCTGCAGTCACCACCAGGTGGAGCTCTTCAGTCTGCAGTCACCGCTAGGTGGAGCTATTCAGTCTGCAGTCACCGCTAGGTGGAGCTGTTCAGTCTACAGTCACCACTAGGTGGAGCTATTCAGTCTGCAGCCACCACTAGATGGAGCTCTTCAGTCTGCAGTCACCACTAGGTGGAGCTATTCAGTCTGCAGTCACCTCTAGATGGAGCTCTTCAGTCTGCAGCCACCACTAGATGGAGCTCTTCAGTCTGCAGTCACCACTAGATGGAGCTCTTCAGTCTGCAGTCATCACTAGATGGAGCTCTTCAGTCTACAGTCACCTCTAGGGGGAGCTCTTCAGTCTGCAGTCACCACTAGGGGGAGCTCTTCAATCTGCAGTCACCACTAGGTGGAGCTCTTCAGTCTGCAGTCACCACTAGATGGAGCTATTTAGTCTACAGTCACCACTAGGTGGAGCTATTCAGTCTGCAGTCACCACTAGATGGAGCTCTTCAGTCTGCAGCCACCACTAGATGGAGCTATTCAGTCTGCAGTCACCTCTAGATGGGGCTCTTCAGTCTGCAGTCACCACTAGATGGAGCTATTTAGTCTACAGTCACCACTAGGTGGAGCTATTCAGTCTGCAGTCACCACTAGATGGAGCTCTTCAGTCTGCAGCCACCACTAGATGGAGCTATTCAGTCTGCAGTCACCTCTAGATGGGGCTCTTCAGTCTGCAGTCACCACTAGATGGAGCTATTTAGTCTACAGTCACCACTAGGTGGAGCTATTCAGTCTGCAGTCACCACTAGATGGAGCTCTTCAGTCTGCAGTCACCACTAGGTGGAGCTATTCAGTCTGCAGTCATCACTAGATGGGGCTCTTCAGTCTGCAGTCACCACTAGGTGGAGCTCTTCAATCTGCAGTCACCACTAGATGGAGCTCTTCAGTCTGCAGTCACCACTAGATGGAGCTCTTCAGTCTGCAGTCACCACTAGATGGAGCTCTTCAGTCTGCAGTCACCACTAGATGGAGCTCTTCAGTCTGCAGTCACCACTAGATGGGGCTCTTCAGTCTGCAGCCACCTCTATATGGAGCTCTTCAGTCTGCAGCCACCTCTAGATGGAGCTCTTCAGTCTGCAGCCACCTCTAGATGGAGCTCTTCAGTCTGCAGTCATCACTAGGTGGAGCTCTTCAGTCTGCAGTCATCACTAGGTGGAGCTATTCAGTCTGCAGCCACCTCTAGATGGACCTCTACAGTCTGCAGCCACCTCTAGATGAAGCTCTTCAGTCTGCAGCCACCTCTAGATGAAGCTCTTCAGTCTTCAGCCACCTCTAGACCGAGCTCTTCAGTCTGCAGTCACCACTAGATGGGGCTCTTCAGTCTTCAGCCACCTCTAGATGGAGCTCTTCAGTCTGCAGTCACCACTAGGTGGAGCTCTTCAGTCTGCAGCCACCACTAGATGGGGCTCTGTAGTCTGCAGTCATCACTAGATGGAGCTCTTCAGTCTACAGTCACCTCTAGGTGGAGCTCTTCAGTCTGCAGTCATCACTAGATGGAGCTCTTCAGTCTGCAGTCACCACTAGGTGGAGCTCTTCAGTCTGCAGTCACCACTAGGGGGGAGCTCTTCAGTCTGCAGTCACCTCTAGGTGGAGCTCTTCAGTCTGCAGTCACCACTAGGGGGGAGCTCTTCAGTCTGCAGTCACCTCTAGGTGGAGCTCTTCAGTCTGCAGTCACCTCTAGGTGGAGCTCTTCAGTCTGCAGTCACCTCTAGGTGGAGCTCTTCAGTCTGCAGTCATCACTAGGTGGAGCTCTTCAGTCTGCAGCCACCTCTAGATGGAGCTCTTCAGTCTGCAGTCACCTCTAGATGGAGCTCTTCAGTCTGCAGTCACCACTAGATGGAGCTCTTCAGTCTTCAGTCACCACTAGATGGAGCTCTTCAGTCTGCAGTCACCTCTAGATGGAGCTCTTCAGTCTGCAGTCACCACTAGGGGGAGCTCATTGTATACAGACAGGTCTCATTGATCCCAATAAGATTTCAAACACTCCCCTAGTGGCAATGGCCAATAGAACGGTGTCAGGACCTTTCCCGTATCATATAGGGGGATCTTTCTGTTCAGACACAGTCCAGGAGGGGGTCAGAGGTCGCAGAACCCCCCCCCCCCCCCATCCCCTGTCAGACATTCCTAACGTGCTGGAAAATAAGAAATATGAGGTCAATGTTCCTTTTATAAATTGAGTATTTCTTCAGGTGAGGAAAGCGCAGTGTGAACGAAGCAGAAGAGCTGGGAGATGCCGGGGGAGGTTTCTGCCTCTTCCTCCCACAGTCTCGTTGCGCCGCGTTACGTTTATTTGCATAAATTATGTTATTATACGTTTGTAACAACAAATCAGTCACTTTATAATTAGGTAATGGCGGCTCACGGGCGACGCAGCAGAGCCCAGAGTGTTACATGGAGCAGCAGAGACGCCGCACACACCCGGGGGCATCACTAGTGCAAAATACCTGCCACGTGCCCCAAATGTCCCCCGACAATCCGAGGTACCAACGCCCCCCACCATTACAGCAGCGAGGGGAGAGGCACCCTGATATCTAGATGGGTCTATGGAGCATGAAGGGGCGTCAGGGAGGGAAGACTGGGGGGCATCATATCTATTACTAATGGGGGGAACACTGGGGGTATTATTACTAATGGGGGCACACTGAGGGCATCATATCTATTAGTGATGGGGGGCACACTGGGGGGGTCTTACTACTAATGTGGGGCACACGGGGGGGTATTACTACTAATGTGGGGCACACGGGGGGGTATTACTACTAATGTGGGGCACACGGGGGGTATTACTACTAATGTGGGGCACACGGGGGGGTATTACTACTAATGTGGGGCACACGGGGGGGTATTACTACTAATGTGGGGCACACGGGGGGTATTACTACTAATGTGGGGCACACGGGGGGGTATTACTACTAATGTGGGGGTATTACTACTAATGTGGGGCACACGGGGGGGTATTACTACTAATGTGGGGCACACGGGGGGGTATTACTACTAATGTGGGGCACACGGGGGGGTATTACTACTAATGTGGTGCACACGGGGGGTATTACTACTAATGTGGGGCACACGGGGGGTATTATTACTAATGTGGGGCACACGGGGGGTATTACTACTAATGTGGGGCACACGAGGGGTATTATTACTAATGTGGGGCACACGGGGGGGTATTATTACTAATGTGGGGCACACGGGGGGTATTATTACTAATGTGGGGCACACGGGGGGTATTATTACTAATGTGGGGCACACGGGGGTATTATTACTAATGTGGGGCACACGGGGGGGTATTACTACTAATGTGGGGCACACGGGGGGTATTATTACTAATGTGGGGCACACGGGGGGGTATTATTACTAATGTGGGGCACACGGGGGGTATTATTACTAATGTGGGGCACACGGGGGGTATTATTACTAATGTGGGGCACACGGGGGGGTATTATTACTAATGTGGGGCACACGGGGGGGTATTACTACTAATGTGGGGCACACGGGGGGTATTATTACTAATGTGGGGCACACGGGGGGTATTATTACTAATGTGGGGCACACGGGGGGTATTATTACTAATGTGGGGCACACGGGGGGTATTACTACTAATGTGGGGCACACGGGGGGGTATTACTACTAATGTGGGGCACACGGGGGGTATTACTACTAATGTGGGGCACACGGGGGGTATTACTACTAATGTGGGGCACACGGGGGGGTATTACTACTAATGTGGTGCACACGGGGGGTATTACTACTAATGTGGGGCACACGGGGGGTATTATTACTAATGTGGGGCACACGGGGGGTATTACTACTAATGTGGGGCACACGAGGGGTATTATTACTAATGTGGGGCACACGGGGGGTATTATTACTAATGTGGGGCACACGGGGGGTATTATTACTAATGTGGGGCACACGGGGGGTATTATTACTAATGTGGGGCACACGGGGGTATTATTACTAATGTGGGGCACACGGGGGGGTATTACTACTAATGTGGGGCACACGGGGGGTATTATTACTAATGTGGGGCACACGGGGGGGTATTATTACTAATGTGGGGCACACGGGGGGTATTATTACTAATGTGGGGCACACGGGGGGTATTATTACTAATGTGGGGCACACGGGGGGGTATTATTACTAATGTGGGGCACACGGGGGGGTATTACTACTAATGTGGGGCACACGGGGGGTATTACTACTAATGTGGGGCACACGGGGGGTATTATTACTAATGTGGGGCACACGGGGGGTATTATTACTAATGTGGGGCACACGGGGGGTATTATTACTAATGTGGGGCACACGGGGGGTATTATTACTAATGTGGGGCACACGGGGGGTATTATTACTAATGTGGGGCACACAGGGGATATTACTACTAATGTGGGGCACACGGGGGGGTATAATTACTAATGTGGGGCACACGGGGGGGTATTATTACTAATGTGGGGCACACGGGGGGTATTACTACTAATGTGGGGCACACGGGGGGTATTACTACTAATGTGGGGCACACGGGGGGGTATTATTACTAATGTGGGGCACACGGGGGGTATTACTACTAATGTGGGGCACACAGGAGGTATTACTACTAATGTGGGGCACACGGGGGGTATTATTACTAATGTGGGGCACACGGGGGGTATTATTACTAATGTGGGGCACACGGGGGGGTATTATTACTAATGTGGGGCACACGGGGGGTATTATTACTAATGTGGGGCACACGGGGGGGTATTATTACTAATGTGGGGCACACGGGGGGTATTATTACTAATGTGGGGCACACGGGGGGTATTATTACTAATGTGGGGCACATGGGGGGTATTATTACTAATGTGGGGCACATGGGGGGTATTATTACTAATGTGGGGCACACGGGGGGTATTATTACTAATGTGGGGCACACGGGGGGGTATTACTACTAATGTGGGGCACACGGGGGGTATTATTACTAATGTGGGGCACACGGGGGGTATTATTACTAATGTGGGGCACACGGGGGGTATTATTACTAATGTGGGGCACACGGGGGGTATTATTACTAATGTGGGGCACACGGGGGGTATTATTACTAATGTGGGGCACACGGGGGGTATTATTACTAATGTGGGGCACACAGGGGATATTACTACTAATGTGGGGCACACGGGGGGGTATAATTACTAATGTGGGGCACACGGGGGGGTATTATTACTAATGTGGGGCACACGGGGGGTATTACTACTAATGTGGGGCACACGGGGGGTATTACTACTAATGTGGGGCACACGGGGGGTATTATTACTAATGTGGGGCACACGGGGGGGTATTATTACTAATGTGGGGCACACGGGGGGTATTATTACTAATGTGGGGCACACGGGGGGTATTATTACTAATGTGGGGCACATGGGGGGTATTATTACTAATGTGGGGCACACGGGGGGGTATTACTACTAATGTGGGGCACACGGGGGGGTATTAGATAGTAATTAGTAACCTGCGTAAGGTTTCCATCGCCCTCAGACGCTGCAGAGCTGCAATCACGTCCTCGCCGGGCGCCGTTCACCTCCTACAGTTTTATTCAGACACAGAAATCATTGGGCCCCATCACAACATCACAAGTCGAAATCATTCCAAATATGACACGGAAGCCGGAGCTCGTCTGCAGGGGGCGTCTCCGGGGCTCTTCTTTATTCTATTATATACTCATCTGCTGCTAATGTTGTCATTACATGGTTAATGACTTTCTGATGTGGGGGAGGGGTCATAAATCTCAGCAAATAGAAAAAGGGGGGAGGAGTTAGGGTACTTGGACTGACAGACATCAAAAGAGATCCAAATAGTGTGTGAGACCCCTGCCCCTCCCCCCACCACCGCCCCGGGCCTCAGAGTAGTTGCTATTTTAGGCATTTCTTGTGCAGTCTGAACACGCCCTAACCAATGACCCCCTGTATATTGTCCGGTCGCAGCGACTCCCTTAACGTGCCTGTAATTTGGTTCAGAACTCAAATATCTCATAAATTTAATTCATTAGAAAGGCCGCAACGCACAACATAACCACTAGGTGGCCGCACATAGAATCACCTCTGAGACAACAGTGCGAAACAACATTGTCTTGAGAAGCCGATCATCAGGTGTCCGATATCTGGACCAGAGGAAGAGTATGGAAGGGTTCAGAGGTCATACAGGGCACAGAGGTCATACAGGGTAGAGAGGTCATACAGGGCACAGAGGTCATACAGGGCACAGGTCAATCATAGAGTTATGAGGGTCACTGTGATTGGGCCGTCCTGGCATTATAAGACGCATCCCACAGAGGCCCCCCCTACTAATGTTCCCCCAGGTAGGCACGCCCGCGCCCGCACTGAATCTCCCATCCATCACCGTTACGATTTACGACCTTGGACTTGTCATCTGATCCGTTGTTGCGTTCCGGCTTTTACAGTTTATTTATTACGGTCGTATTTGGGTAATTTGCTAATTTCCTGTTTTTGCGATTCATTAAGTCCATATAATTTGCACCGGCTCAATTAGATCTACGTGTGCACAGGCGCGGCGTCACCTGCACCCCCGGCCCTGCTGCCTACGGCTCCGGAATATTCCATAATTAGCTGCGGATCCGAAGATTCATCAAGATAACAAGAAGTCAGCGATGGAAGAAAAGCGGGAAAATAACGAAGATCCGAATCACAAGGAAGGCGACGATGGAGGGGCTCAGTGATGGGGGGGGGGAGGGGGGGCATTTATACTGAGGGGGACCCTGACCATGATTAACCCCATCACCCCCATATCAGAATATCAGATTGTTACTGGATATAGACAATAAACAATTCACTATTTTATCTTATTTGTGCTCTTAGTGATTAACCCCTTACTGACACATTTTTCGATTTTTGCTTTCGATCCCCCCGCCTTTCCATTTTGACTCAGCCGCAACTTCAGTAATCTCTGCAACAGTGCTGACGCTACGGAAATACTACTGAAGACCACAAGGACCGGGGGCATCAATACCTGACGCTCCGACAGACCCCATATGAGACGTTCCTATAATTACTGTGTTACATATTGTTACATGTTATTACTCTTATAGTTACTGTATTACATATTGTTAGTATCCTATAGCTGTTACATGTTATTAGTATAGTTATTATATTACCTTATTGTTACATATTATTAGTATTGTATCAGTACCGGACGTTCCTATAGTTACTGTATCCCATATTGTTAGTATTCTATAGCTATTATATTACATTATTAGTATTGTATAGTTACTGTATCACATATTGTTACATATTATCACTCTCTTATAGTTACTTTGTTACTTATTTTTCCATATTTGGAGTATTTGATAGTTCTTGGATTCCTTATATAATGTGATACTTTTACTCTTATAGGAGTTTCTTACTCTTTACAATAAATATTGGTTTCCTTCCGTTATTCCGCAGGTTATCACCCCCCAGCGGTTTATGACGGAGTCGGATTTGTACGTTTGGATTTCTCTGCAGACTTTATATCTCCGATATTATCACACTACTAAATCTCGAATAATCTTCTGTAATCCTCCGTAAACTGCATCTCCCTTATAAGGGCAAACTGTGACACTTACCGAATCTTACCAAGCTCGGTGGGGGGAGGTCCTTGGTGTGTATTACTATGTACTAGGCAGAGGGACCACCCGATTACTGACACATAGGAAAGACCCCGGGAAATCTGGTGGAAACATTGGGAGATTCGGGAGATTTGAGGAGATTTGGAGAGATTCGGGGAGATTTGGGGAGATTCGGGGAGATTCGGGGAGATTCGGAGAGATTCAGGGAGATTTGGAGAGATTTGGGGAGATTCGGGGAGATTTGGGGAGATTCGGGGAGATTCGGAGAGATTCGGGGAGATTCGGGGAGATTTGGGGAGATTCGGGGAGATTTGGGGAGATTCGAGAGAGATTCAGGGAGATTCAGAGAGATTCAGGGAGATTTGGGAAGATTCGGAGATTTGGAGAGATTCGGCGAGATTTGGGGAGATTCGGGGAGATTCGGAGAGATTCGGGGAGATTCGGAGAGATTCAGGGAGATTCGGAGAGATTTGGGGAGATTCGGGGAGATTTGGGGAGATTTGGAGATTTGGAGAGATTCGGGGAGATTCAGAGAGATTTGGAGAGATTCGGGGAGATTTGGGGAGATTTGGAGATTTGGAGAGATTCGGGGAGATTCAGAGAGATTTGGAGAGATTCGGGGAGATTTGGGAAGATTTGGAGATTTGGAGAGATTCGGGGAGATTCGGGGAGATTCGGGGAGATTTGGGGAGATTTGGAGAGATTCGGGGAGATTCGGGGAGATTTGGGGAGATTTGGAGAGATTCGGGGAGATTCGGGGAGATTTGGAGAGATTCGGGGAGATTCGGGGAGATTCGGGGAGATTTACCAAGATTTTGTAAGAATCATTTTACCCTAACATTGTAAGTGGACATAAAGCTGCCGGGCCGAGGCCTCCGAATCCTTCTATCCTTGACCACCACTCTATAGACGTCTTCTATCCCAGACCATCACATCTCCTAAGACGACCCCTCCTGAGGTCACCACACCCAAGACCACACCTCTGACTATGTGCCAGACCACACTCTCTGGAGTCCCTTTATCCCAAACTATAACACCCCAGACCCCCTGCAGCCCCCACCCAGCACACCCTCCGCTGACTAGACCTCAGTGTATATACTGCAGCCTCCCATCTCTTCGGTCCCTTCAGACCCCCCCAGGTATCTCCATCTCCATTTCCTCCATTGCACATAACAATCTTAGTTTTTCGCCAGGCCACGCCCTGTCCAAGAACAAGCACAACAAGGTTCAAGGAGTCACTTCAGCCAGTTTTTGGACATTTAATGTCCCACCAATATTCTAGTAGTGCAGTTTGTTCCATCCCGGCTTTGATATCTCTATATATTGACCCCTTCAATATGACATGTGATCAGCAGTCTGACAATCAGTCCAGAGCTCGCCCTCTTGTGTAGACCAGGTGTCAGTCTCTCCTGTGTGCAGAACTTCCTGTGAAGTACAGGATTACACCATCACCGATCAGATACCTCCTGGCTGTGCTCAGTCCCCTCCACATAGTTCCTCAGTATGTATAGAGAGATCTCATGTCTGCCTTCACTAAGGGCCCAGTGTGATGGGCAGTGATAATAGATGAGTCCCTAGAGTGTCAGCTGCCCCTGTGTGCAGAATCTCCAGTGTATTCTGCAAGCTTCGACTACTTCTTCTGCCTCCTGCTTTTAAGAGGATGAGGAGAAACCTATTCCAAGCAGGAGTAAAGGGAAACAGGGTGAAGCAGCATCACATAGGACACAATGTGACCGTGCACTTAGGGCTCTGAAGTTCTATCCCGCTGATCTATCATTTGCTGCCCCAAAAACTGACTGAACCCCCGCTCTCCGGAAAAGATTGGGGAAATTGGCAGCACTGGCGGCCACTGTATCAGAAAGGGAAGAAGGAACAGACACCCTATAATGTCACATCAGCTAGGTCCGGTGTCCTATAATATCAGTCTCTGCTGTGCTATTGGGGCCATTCTGGGGCCCCTTTAATTCCGTCATCTCCTAGACTTACAACATCTTGGTCTTGTGATATCAGGACATTGTGGCCACGTCTTTGTGTCTATGAATACTTGTATAGTGTGGGAAAGATCTGCACTCACGGCTGCTCTTGCGTTACTTTGGCATTGTGTTGCGGTCCGTTCCCTTCTGTGCAGCTTGTTGGATTTGGTTCCCAGGTCTGTTTGTTAGAGGTCATTACTACCGCACCGACGCTCCCTCGTCCCTTCACCGTCGTCGGGGGAACTATTTTACTCCGCCAGGAATGTGATCTATAAAATAGTCCCGTCCTTGTGTCATTTACCAAAAGGGTTTCCAATGGCAAACTCGTTACATCACCGCGGGCGGGCGAGCGAGCGGGCGAGAGCGCGGGCAACACTGCCAACCATTAGATCATTAGACGCTAATTACAGCTCTGAAGTTACTTTATACTGTAATGACATCTTCAGAAATATAAAACAACCGCTCATTACCCTCATTAATAATGCGCAGACACCGCCACGTCCTACAAGATCCTCCAAGATGGTCATAAGAAATGGAGCTGATCAGTAAAGAGCAGGGAGAAGACAAGAGCAAGACGACCAAGGAGGCCAATGTGCCCGAGCTCTGACTACGTCAACCAATGGCCCCATTAATGGACGGGTCACACCATAGACCTCATATACACAGAGGTCTAAGCCGGAGCTCTACTTTAGGGTTTCTGTGGCTTCAACTGGTGTTTAGTTGGTTTCATCTTCCATTATTGTCTGGGCCCAACAAGGTTTCTCCTGTCCTCCAAACCTGTCCTCCCGAACTGCTAACCTGACCTGACCTCCATACTTGTCCTCCAGACCACCACTGGTTACCAATGCTTTAGATAACGTCTCTCCTATTTTGTAGGTTTGTCGATGGATATGACATAAATAGGATCTGTCTCCATGAAACTCAAAAGCAACTTTGCATTGAACTCTATGAAATTTATGAATAAAATGACAAATTGGTGTCAAAGAGGTCCCAACATTATGTGGTGCTATCATCGCTGGATGGACAATGTCAGAATGTGTAGAGACAACCCCAAATATCTATAGGAGATAGAGAGATAGATAGATAGATAGATAGATAGATAGATAGATAGATAGATAGGAGATAGATAGATAGATAGGAGATAGATAGATAGATAGATAGATAGATAGATAGATAGGAGATAGATAGATAGATAGATAGGAGATAGATAGATAGATAGGAGATAGATAGATAGATAGATAGGAGATAGATAGATAGATAGATAGATAGATAGATAGATAGATAGATAGATAGATAGATAGATAGGAGATAGATAGATAGATAGATAGATAGATAGGAGATAGATAGATAGATAGATAGATAGATAGATAGATAGATAGATAGGAGATAGATAGATAGATAGATAGATAGATAGATAGATAGGAGATAGATAGATAGATAGATAGATAGATAGGAGATAGATAGATAGATAGATAGATAGATAGATAGGAGATAGATAGATAGATAGATAGATAGATAGATAGATAGGAGATAGATAGATAGATAGATAGATAGAGAGGAGATAGATAGATAGATAGATAGATAGATAGATAGATAGATAGATAGATAGGAGATAGATAGATAATAGATAGATGATAGATACGTCACGTCGCTCTCCTGGTATATACTACGCGCTTTCCGCGGCTCTGACTTCTCGGTTTTACTCACCGGAGGAGATAAAGTGAACATTTCAAATAAAACTGTCTGAACCTCTAGTGAGATAGAAACCTCGCCTCGCCACGTCGAAATATTGATTTCACACTTGGGTACAGACGGAGCGGAGTGTGAAGCTCTTATCAAGCCCTCGTGTATTATTTGGGCCCAGGATGAGGTTCTGCTCCCCGATCCCTGTGCCGGGGGTGCGGCCTCTTATCATATACCCGGCGGCGCTATAATAGATGAGATCTCACGGATATTCTTCTGTTACTTCTCTCATTTATACACCAAGGTCTTTTCTTAATGATTTTTTCTTGGGGGTCTGAGCGGAATAATAAGAGCTTGTGATAGATATCTTGTGCTGCCCTTCACCTTGTCAGGGGGGCGTGTCAGAATGTGCAGGGACACGCCCACTCATCGTAACACCCAAATCACGATTTATTAAGAAATTCCTAGAAGGGATTAAACAATCGGCTCCAGATTTGTAATATTTTGGGGAATATAAGAATTTACTAAATCAGACATGTCAGGAAATTGGAGAAATCTTCTTTAAAGGGAGTTATCCCCAAACCCAATGTATCACCGCACCCCACAGACAGATCAGTTCGGGTCACGTGAATCATACGGTGCTTTCCCCTTGTGAATCGGCGCCTCCATTGCTGAGATATCACCAAGTCTTTGGAGGACCACGGAGGCGGCCATTGCTCCAGGAGCTCATTTGCATATTATAAAAACCGCAATATCTCAGCGGCAGAAGCAGCGACCGACACGGGGAAAAGACCGTTATATTCAGGTGACCCTAACCGATCTATCTGTGGGGTGGGGTGATATGTTTGTTTGGGTGCCGCACCCCCTTTAAGTGCCCCTCCTCCAGTATCTGTCACTCCTCTATGTATCAGCCTTAGAGCTCATGTATATAGCAGAGACCATAGATACTGCACATACCGCCACCTGGTGCTCTGCCATACGCTCCATTATTGAGGTCCTCCCTGTAATCTGGCCTCTGATGGGACTTGGCACGTCTAGACCAGTTTCTTCTATAGCTGCCACCACTTTCTATCTCTTCACAGCTGTGTGCACAGAGCACTAGTTTTGCTCCAATGTATCAGTCGCCCCAGGACGGGTTTTGACCTCCTTGTAGGATCCAACATGATCTCTCTATTACCTGCTCAGTAAATCCCCCCCTCGCCCCTAAGCCGCTCCGTCCCTCTGATCACCACATTCTCTGCCTAGTCCCGATCCCGGCGGGGTGACGATCCCTACTATTACTATCAGCTACCTTTGTATTATGTCCGTGATCCTGATGGATTGTATTCTTCTAATTGCCTGTGCTCAGATGTAGCAGAGCTGACTGTGTCAGGTGCAGCAGAGACGTGACGTCCTGAGGGCACAATTTGGGAATTGGAGGTAAAAGTAACTAAATTCCAGAGATATCAGGACATAGCACAGAGCCTGTGTGGTTGCAGATTCTGCGGCTTGGTGATTCCTCCAGATCAGGGGTCCGGCCCACCTCTAATATAACACACTGCACCAAGAGCAGGTGGCCGGGGCCGCGGAGCCCATCTGTTATGTCAAGAAGTCGTCTGCTTAATCCAGAGCTGGAGCCGACTGTCAGGAGTGGCCGCAAATAAGAGTCCAGATGTAGCAGAGCTGAAGAAGTGCTACAAACCAATAATGACAATCTCAGCTCTGCTACATCAGACTAGTAGTGGAGGATGGAGATAGAGTGGAGGATGGAGATGTAGTGGAGGACGGAGATGTAGTAGAGGTTGGAGATAGAGTGGAGGATGGAGATAGAGTGGAGGACGGAGATAGAGTGGAGGACGGAGATATAGTGGAGGATGGAGATAGAGTGGAGGATGGAGATGTAGTGGAGGACGGAGATGTAGTAGAGGTTGGAGATAGAGTGGAGGATGGAGATAGAGTGGAGGACGGAGATAGAGTGGAGGACGGAGATATAGTGGAGGATGGAGATAGAGTGGAGGACGGAGATATAGTGGAGGATGGAGATATAGTGGAGAACGGAGATGTAGTGGAGGATGGAGATAGAGTGGAGGACGGAGATGTAGTGGAGGTTGGAGATAGAGTAGAGGATGGAGATAGAGTGGAGGATGGGGATAGAGTGGAGGATGGAGATATAGTGGAGGATGGAGATATAGTGGAGGATGGAGATAGAGTGGAGGATGGAGATAGAGTGGAGGATGGAGATAGAGTGGAGGACGGAGATAGAGTGGAGGATGGAGATAGAGTGGAGGATGGAGTTAGAGTGGAGGTTGGAGATAGAGTGGAGGATGGAGATAGAGTGGAGGTTGGAGATAGAGTGGAGGATGGAGTTAGAGTGGAGGATGAAGATAGAGTGGAGGATGGAGATGTAGTGGAGGATGGAGATATAGTGGAGAACGGAGATGTAGTGGAGGACGGAGATATAGTGGAGGATGGAGATAGAGTGGAGGACGGAGATGTAGTGGAGGTTGGAGATAGAGTAGAGGATGGAGATAGAGTGGAGGATGGGGATAGAGTGGAGGATGGAGATATAGTGGAGGATGGAGATATAGTGGAGGATGGAGATATAGTGGAGGATGGAGATAAAGTGGAGGACGGAGATGTAGTGGAGGATGGAGATAGAGTGGAGGATGGAGATAGAGTGGAGGATGGAGATGTAGTGGAGGACGGAGATAGAGTGGAGGACGGAGATAGAGTGGAGGACGGAGATGGAGTGGAGGATGGAGATAGAGTGGAGGATGGAGATAGAGTGGAGGATGGAGATAGAGTGGAGGATGGAGATAGAGTGGAGGATGGAGATAGAGTGGAGGATGGAGTTAGAGTGGAGGTTGGAGATAGAGTGGAGGATGTAGATAGAGTGGAGGTTGGAGATAGAGTGGAGGATGGAGATGTAGTGGAAGATGGAGATATAGTGGAGAACGGAGATGTAGTGGAGGATGGAGATAGAGTGGAGGACGGAGATGTAGTGGAGGTTGGAGATAGAGTAGAGGATGGAGATAGAGTGGAGGATGGGGATAGAGTGGAGGATGGAGATATAGTGGAGGATGGAGATATAGTGGAGGATGGAGATAGAGTGGAGGATGGAGATAGAGTGGAGGATGGAGATGTAGTGGAGGACGGAGATAGAGTGGAGGACGGAGATAGAGTGGAGGACGGAGATGGAGTGGAGGATGGAGATAGAGTGGAGGATGGAGATAGAGTGGAGGATGGAGATGTAGTGGAGGACTGAGATGTAGTGGAGGATGGAGATAGAGTGGAGGATGGAGATGTAGTGGAGGACTGAGATGTAGTGGAGGATGGAGATAGAGTGGAGGATGGAGATAGAGTGGAGGACGGAGATAGAGTGGAGGATGGAGATAGAGTGGAGGACGGAGATAGAGTGGAGGATGGAGATAGAGTGGAGGATGGAGTTAGAGTGGAGGTTGGAGATAGAGTGGAGGATGTAGATAGAGTGGAGGTTGGAGATAGAGTGGAGGATGGAGTTAGAGTGGAGGATGAAGATAGAGTGGAGGATGGAGATAGAGTGGAGGTTGGAGATAGAGTGGAGGATGGAGATAGAGTGGAGGTTGGAGATAGAGTGGAGGATGGAGATAGAGTGGAGGTTGGAGATAGAGTGGAGGTTGGAGATAGAGTGGAGGATGGAGATACAGTGGAGGATGGAGATAGAGTGGAGGACGGAGATAGAGTGGAGGTTGGAGATAGAGTGGAGTACGGAGATAGAGTGGAGGTTGGAGATAGAGTGGAGGATGGAGATAGAGTGGAGGATGGAGATAGAGTGGAGGACGGAGATAGAGTGGAGGTTGGAGATAGAGTGCAGTCATCAGTAATGTTTATCACTTAATGTGATTTGTCTTTATTACTCTCTCACCACCAATACATTGGCCGGTCAGAGGGTAAATAGCAGAGAATAAATGTGATGAAGGGGGGCAGGGCTACACCAAGACATGGGGGTACCACCAGGAAAAGTGGGGGAATCTCCAAATGTTAAGTTAAGATAGATAGATAGATAGGAGATAGATAGATAGATAGATAGATAGATAGATAGATAGATAGGAGATAGATAGATAGATAGATAGATAGATAGATAGATAGATAGGAGAGATAGATAGATAGATAGATAGATAGATAGATAGATAGATAGATAGATAGGAGATAGATAGATAGATAGATAGATAGATAGATAGATAGATAGGAGATAGATAGATGATAGATAGATAGATAGATAGATAGATAGATAGATAGATAGGAGATAGATAGATGATAGATAGATAGATAGATAGATAGATAGATAGATAGGAGATAGATAGATAGATAGATAGATAGATAGATAGATAGATAGATAGGAGATAGATAGATGATAGATAGATAGATAGATAGATAGATAGATGATAGATAGATAGATAGATAGATAGATAGATAGATAGGAGATAGATAGATAGATAGATAGATAGATAGATAGGAGATAGATAGATAGATAGATAGATAGATAGGAGATAGATAGATAGGAGATAGATAGATAGATAGATAGATAGGAGATAGATAGATAGATAGATAGATAGATAGATAGGAGATTGATAGATAGATAGATAGATAGATAGATAGATAGATAGATAGGAGATAGATAGATAGGAGAGATAGATAGATAGATAGATAGATAGATAGATGATAGATAGATAGATAGATAGATAGATAGATAGGAGATAGATAGATGATAGATAGATAGATAGATAGATAGATAGATAGATAGATAGATAGGAGATAGATAGATGATAGATAGATAGATAGATAGATAGGAGATAGATAGATAGATAGATAGATAGGAGATAGATAGATGATAGATAGATAGATAGATAGATAGATAGATAGATAGATAGATAGGAGATAGATAGATGATAGATAGATAGATAGATAGATAGATAGATAGGAGATAGATAGATAGATAGATAGATAGATAGATAGATAGATAGGAGATAGATAGATAGATAGATAGATAGATAGATAGGAGATAGATAGATAGGAGATAGATAGATAGATAGATAGATAGATAGATAGGAGATTGATAGATAGATAGATAGATAGATAGATAGATAGATAGGAGATAGATAGATAGATAGATAGATAGGAGATAGATAGATAGATAGATAGATAGATAGATAGATAGATAGGAGATAGATAGATAGGAGATAGATAGATAGATAGATAGATAGGAGATAGATAGATAGATAGATAGATAGATAGATAGATAGATAGATAGATAGGAGATTGATAGATAGATAGATAGATAGATAGATAGATAGGAGATAGATAGATAGATAGATAGATAGATAGATAGATAGATAGGAGATAGATAGATAGATAGATAGATAGATAGATAGGAGATAGATAGATAGGAGATAGATAGATAGATAGATAGATAGATAGGAGATAGATAGATAGATAGATAGATAGATAGATAGATAGGAGATAGATAGATAGATAGATAGATAGATAGATAAATAGATAGGAGATAGATAGATAGATAGATAGATAGATAGATAAATAGATAGGAGATAGATAGATAGATAGATAGATAGATAGATAGATAGATAGGAGATAGATAGATAGATAGATAGATAGATAGGAGATAGGTAGATAGATAGATAGATAGATAGATAGGAGATAGATAGATATATAGATAGATAGATAGATAGATAGATAGGAGATAGGTAGATAGATAGATAGATAGATAGATAGATAGAGAGAGAGAGAGAGAGATAGATAGATAGATAGATAGATAGATAGATAGATAGATAGATAGGAGATAGATAGATATATAGATAGATAGATAGATAGATAGATAGATAGATAGATAGATAGAGAGTTAGGAGATAGATAGATAGATAGATAGATAGGAGATAGATAGATAGATAGATAGATAGATAGATAGATAGATAGGCGATAGATAGATTAGATAGATAGATAGATAGATAGATAGGAGATAGATAGATAGGAGATAGATAGATAGATAGATAGATAGATAGATAGGAGATAGATAGATAGATAGATAGATAGATAGATAGGAGATAGATAGATAGATAGATAGATAGATAGGAGATAGATAGATGGATAGGAGATAGATAGATAGATAGATAGATAGAAGATAGATAAATAGATAGATAGATAGATAGATAGATAGGAGATAGATAGATAGATAGATAGATAGATAGATAGGAGATAGATAGATAGATAGATAGATAGGAGATAGATAGTGTCACGGAGCAAAGGTATACGTCTTCCTCCGGATGGTCTTTTGAATCAACAGGGACGCAAGAGGTCGGGAGACAACAGCAATTTATTGTAATCCACAAAGTTAGTAGCCGGCGGCGGTCACATCAACCGTAATAACAATAAGTCCACAGAAGTCACAACTCAATGATAGCTTTGGTTCCTTGGTCCTGTAACTAAATCCTGGCTCTCTTCAGAGCTGTTCACAGGCCGGCTAACACATACTAACTGCAGCTACAACTATATACTAAAACTGTTACACCTATATCTGTGGGTGGGAAGGGCTGAGTCACAGATCCTTCCCCCCTCACCTATACCAAGGAGAGCAGACTCCCTGTCTACTATGGACAATGCACCATCCAACATTTTCTTGGAGACACTGATCAGATTATCTCCACCCATTGTCCTCACTGGTCCTCACTAGTTAGAGGTATTTGCATACAATGTGCTAACACACTAGACCCGAATCAGCCAACTACACACTGATGTTTACAACAGGTTAGAGAATACATTCCACATGAAATATATATTACACATGGCCTATAGTATAGACTCTAACCATCCCGTGACAACCCCTCCCCCTCTCAAAACATGTGCATGACACAATTGGCCTACACAGGTAAATTGGGGAATGCACATCAGTCTCTATAGCTCATATGTCCTCCTGCCGGGATAACCCATCCGCGTTCTGGTGTTGGCTCCCTCGGCGGTACTGAATGGTAAAGTTGTAGGGTTGAAGGGCCAGACTCCACCTCAACAGTCGTCCATTGTCCCCAGAGACTCTCTGCAGCCAAGTGAGGGGGTTGTGGTCGGTAACTACGGTGAACTCCCGACCATACAGGTACGGCTGTAACTTCTTGAGGGCCCAAACTACTGCCAAGCATTCCTTCTCTATAGTGGCATATGCTACTTCCCGGTCCTGCAGCTTCCGGCTGAGGTAGGCAATGGGGTGCTCCTCCCCCGCGGCATTTACTTGGCTGAGGACGGCTCCCAGTCCATATGTGGAGGCGTCTGTCTGAACAATAAACCTTCGTTTATAATCCGGGGCAGCAAGGACAGGTGAGCAGGCAAGGGCGTCCTTCAGTTGGTTAAAAGCTCTGTCGCAGGCCGGGGTCCAGCTCACCACTCTGGGCAGGTTCTTCTTCGTCAGGTCTGTCAGGGGCTTGGCCACGGAGCTGAAGTTAGAGACAAATTTTCGGTAATAACTAGCAGTACCTAAGAACGCCATGACCTGTTTCTTGGTCTGTGGAATGGGCCAGTCTCTAATAGCCTGTATCTTAGCGGGCTCTGGTCGCAGTTTTCCCCCTCCCACTCTATGTCCCAAGTATTGCACCTCGCCCAGACCTATCTGGCATTTGTCTGGTCTAATTGTCAGGCCAGCCTCCTGTATCCGATCTAGAACAGCCTCGACATGATGCAAGTGGTCCTCCCACGTGTGGCTAAAGATTGCGATATCATCCAAGTAAGCACAGGCAAAGTCTCTGCATCCTTGAAGTAGCTGGTCCACCATCCTCTGGAAGGCTGAATCCCATAGACCCCTGGAGGTGGAACAGATGTGTCATTCATGGAGTCATCTGGAAATGGGGCCAAACTTTCTGTCCTAGGAGTGGTTCCCAGGTAGTGAATAGGCCGGGATGCCACGGTGGCCCGTGCCCCCATGTTAACAGGGCAACTAGCTTGCAAATGTCCAGGCCGCCCGCACCCAAAACATCTGCGCTCTAGCATTCTTCCAGTAGGTCGTTGTCTAGGGACAGGGTTGTTCATAGCTGGAGGCCGATGGGCTGGGGCAGGGGTAGAGGGGGAATTGTAATCCTGAGGCCGGGCACGAAAGGTGGTTGGCTGGCTGAAGGGTGTCTGGCGGACTGTGGTAGTTTTCCGCTCCTCTGCAAACAACCTCTTCCACTGCGGCTTGATGGTCAGGCCCTCATCTGCAAGAGAAGCAGCTTGCTCAACTGTGGCTGGGTTCCGTTCCAGCACCCACTCACGGATCTCAGCGGGGCACTGGGAAAAGAACTGTTCCTTAAGTATGACTTGGAGGATCTTATCGACTGTGACAGCCTCCTCTCCTTCTAGCCAGCGCTTGCATGCTTGCTTCAACTTGTGGGCGAACATGTGGAAGGAGCTTCCCCCATTGTAAGACAAAGAGCGGAACTGAACTCGGTAGGTCTCTGGAGTGACTGCATAATACTTCTGCACCGCTCTTTTAATGGCCTCATAGTCCCGCTGATCACTAGGGTCCATGGCTCTGAGAGCTTCCGCAGCCCCATCTCGTAGGTGCCCCACCAGATACCGGACCCAATCCTTCTCTGGGACTTCCATCAGGCGGCACTGGTGTTCGAAGTCCTGAAAATATCCATCAACATCCCCAGCCGCTTCATCAAAGGTCTTGAAGTGTTTATGGGAGACATATGGTGGTTCTCTCACTGTTGGGCTGGGGGTCGACGTTTGATTATAATTCCGCGTAGTTATCTCAGCCATTCGCATTTCATGCGCCATTCTTTCCTTTTCATGCGCCATTCTCTGTTCCTCCTTCTCCGTTTCCTGAGCCCTCTGTAATGCTCTACTCCTTTGCTCTGCAGTTGCTCCTAGCCCCAGCACTGCCAATTCCTCCTCATACAAAACAACCCATCTGCTCTTTTGGGTCTGTACCTGCCACTCCTGTATCTCTACTGTCTCCTGGGGGCAGCCCTCCTCATGGTCGCTTTGCAGGGTCATCTCCTCCAGTGCCTCGATCAGTTGCTCTTTCGTTCTTCCCTGGTAACTCAGGTTTAGTTCCCGGGCCCTTACTTGTAGACTTGCCATAGTCCAGTTCCTGTATTCTGAGGTTGTGGCTCCATTAATCGCTGGGCTGCTGTAGTCCATCTCGCTATCCGCTGTTGATCCCACCACTGCCAACCAGTTGTCACGGAGCAAAGGTATACGTCTTCCTCCGGATGGTCTTTTGAATCAACAGGGACGCAAGAGGTCGGGAGACAACAGCAATTTATTGTAATCCACAAAGTTAGTAGCCGGCGGCGGTCACATCAACCGTAATAACAATAAGTCCACAGAAGTCACAATCCAATGATAGCTTTGGTTCCTTGGTCCTGTAACTAAATTCTGGCTCTCTGCAGAGCTGTGCACAGGCCGGCTAACACATACTAACTCCAGCTACAACTATATACTAAAACTGTTACTTCCTATATCTGTGGGTGGGAAGGGCTGAGTCACAGATCCTTCCCCCCTCACCTATACCAAGGAGAGCAGACTCCCTGTCTACTATGGACAATGCACCATCCAACATCTTCTTGGAGACACTGATCAGATTATCTCCACCCATTGTCCTCACTGGTCCTCACTAGTTAGAGGGATTTGCATACAATGTGTTAACACACTAGACCCGAATCAGCCAACTACACACTGATGTTTACAACAGGTTAGAGAATACATTCCACATGAAATATATATTACACATGGCCTATAGTATAGACTCTAACCATCCCGTGACAGATAGATAGATAGATAGATAGATAGATAGATAGATAGATAGATGGATAGGAGATAGATAGATAGATAGATAGATAGATAGATAGATAGATAGATAGAAGATAGATAAATAGATAGATAGATAGATAGATAGATAGATAGGAGATAGATAGATAGATAGATAGATAGGAGATAGATAGATAGATAGATAGATAGATAGATAGAAGATAGATAAATAGATAGATAGATAGATAGATAGATAGATAGGAGATAGATAGATAGATAGATAGATAGGAGATAGATAGATAGATAGATAGATAGGAGATAGATAGATAGATAGATAGGAGATAGATAGATAGATAGATAGATAGATAGATAGATAGATAGATAGATAGATGATAGATAGAAGATAGATAAATAGATAGATAGATAGATAGATAGATAGATAGATATATAGATAGATAGATAGATAGATAGATAGATAGATAGATAGATAGGAGATAGATAAATAGATAGATAGATAGGAGATAGATAGATAGATAGCTAGATAGGAGATAGATAGATAGATAGATAGATAGATAGATAGATAGATAGATAGATAGATAGGAGATAGATAGATAGATAGATAGATAGATAGGAGATAGATAGATAGATACATAGATAGATAGATAGATAGATAGATAGATAGATATTAGACGCCTTACTCTAGATTTTGACTTCTTTCCCTCATTCCATAGATATAATATAATGGGCGGACTCTTTGGTTGACTCTCTCACCTTGTTGCTTCTCTTCTAGACCCTTCTTCTGGATTCTCTATCTGCCCCAGTGACCTAAGAAGCCACCAAGTGTCCCCTCCTGATGTCCCACCCCGGGAGCTGCTGAGCGCACAGGGACTGCAGTCCACTTACCTTCCCAGGCTTTGGTGCAGGATTCTGGGGGGACTGGACCGGGGGATCCTCACTGAGCTTGCAGCAAATTCCGTGGCAGCTTCTTGGGATTGTTCCCGGTGTGGTGGGCGCTGGACCCCCAGCCTGTTACTCTCATCTCATCCATCCTGGAGGTTCTCGCTCCCTTGTTGAATATGTTGGGAATCTTCTGCTCCAGTCAAGTGTCAGGGAGACCCCCTCCCCCAGTATGGCTCCGGGTATCCACTGCAAATCCCAGAGCGCCTTGTGATGGGGCTGAGGCGGCAGCAGACGGGTGCAGGAGGGAGCCCAGATCTCACTGCAGTCCTGGTGCTGCTGCTGCTGACATAGATGTGCAGCTCCTTCCAGGGCTCACAGATATTACAGCTACAGCAGGAGCAGCTGAGAGAGAAAGGAGACAGGAGGGAGGGAGCGGGGAGGGAGCAACATCAGCCAGGGAAAGGAGAGAGGAGGGAAGGGAGAAAGTGTCACATGGAGGGATGGCCAAGGAGCGAGGTGTGAGGGAGAAGAGGTGGCCAAAAGTACAGACCAGGAGCGCTGGAGACTGCAACAAAAACAGCCGGGTCTGGACCTGACAAAAGATTTCACCAGGTTCCCAAATTGTGGACTCTCAAACATTCGGCTGCTCTGACGCCCCTGACTGGTCCTGAGTGACCAAAACGTAGTCTAAGGAATCATAAATGGGGTTGTCGGGTCTTGTAGGACACTGAGGGGCGGCTAAGACGGGTGATGATCCACCAGACCCAGCATATCAGCCTGACCCTGCAGATAGATAGGTTACTGTCACCAGAACCAGCATATCACCCCAGCCCTGCAGATAGATAGGTTACTGTCACCAGAACCAGCATATCACCCCAGCCCTGCAGATAGATAGGTTACTGTCACCATACCCCAGCATATCACTCCAGCCCTGCAGATAGATAGGTTACTGTCACCAGAACCAGCATATCACTCCAGCCCTGCAGATAGATAGGTTACTGTCACCAGAACCAGCATATCACCCCAGCCCTGCAGATAGATAGGTTACTGTCACCAGAACCAGCATATCACCCCAGCCCTGCAGATAGATAGGTTACTGTCACCAGAACCAGCATATCACCCCAGCCCTGCAGACAGATAGGTTACTGTCACCAGAACCAGCATATCACCCCAGCCCTGCAGATAGATAGGTTACTGTCACCAGAACCAGTATATCACCCCAGCCCCGCAGATAGATAGGTTAATGTCACCAGAACCAGCATATCACCCCAGCCGTGCAGATAGATAGGTTAATGTCACCAGAACCTGCATATCACCCCAGCCCCGCAGATAGATAGGTTAATGTCACCAGAACCTGCATATCACCCCAGCCCTGCAGATAGATAGGTTACTGTCACCAGAACCAGCATATCACCCCAGTCCTGCAGATAGATAGGTTACTGTCACCAGTACCAGCATATCACCCCAGCCCTGCAGATAGATAGGTTACTGTCACCAGAACCAGCATATCACCCCAGCCCTGCAGATAGATAGGTTACTGTCACCAGACCCAGCATATCACCCCAGCCCTGCAGATAGATAGGTTACTGTCACCAGACCCAGCATATCACCCCAGCCCTGCAGATAGATAGGTTACTGTCACCAGACCCAGCATATCACCCCAGCCCTGCAGATAGATAGGTTACTGTCACCAGAACCAGCATATCACCCCAGCCCTGCAGATAGATAGGTTACTGTCACCAGAACCAGCATATCACCCCAGCCCTGCAGATAGATAGGTTACTATCACCAGAACCAGCATATCTCCCCAGCCCTGCAGATAGATAGGTTACTGTCACCAGAACCAGCATATCACTCCAGCCCTGCAGATAGATAGGTTACTGTCACCAGAACCAGCATATCACCCCAGCCCTGCAGATAGATAGGTTACTGTCACCAGAACCAGCATATCACCCCAGCCCTGCAGATAGATAGGTTACTGTCACCAGAACCAGCATATCACCCCAGCCCTGCAGACAGATAGGTTACTGTCACCAGAACCAGCATATCACCCCAGCCCTGCAGATAGATAGGTTACTGTCACCAGAACCAGTATATCACCCCAGCCCCGCAGATAGATAGGTTAATGTCACCAGAACCAGCATATCACCCCAGCCGTGCAGATAGATAGGTTAATGTCACCAGAACCTGCATATCACCCCAGCCCCGCAGATAGATAGGTTAATGTCACCAGAACCTGCATATCACCCCAGCCCTGCAGATAGATAGGTTACTGTCACCAGAACCAGCATATCACCCCAGTCCTGCAGATAGATAGGTTACTGTCACCAGTACCAGCATATCACCCCAGCCCTGCAGATAGATAGGTTACTGTCACCAGAACCAGCATATCACCCCAGCCCTGCAGATAGATAGGTTACTGTCACCAGACCCAGCATATCACCCCAGCCCTGCAGATAGATAGGTTACTGTCACCAGACCCAGCATATCACCCCAGCCCTGCAGATAGATAGGTTACTGTCACCAGACCCAGCATATCACCCCAGCCCTGCAGATAGATAGGTTACTGTCACCAGAACCAGCATATCACCCCAGTCCTGCAGATAGATAGGTTACTGTCACCAGACCCAGCATATCCCCCCAGCCCTGCAGATAGATAGGTTACTGTCACCATACCCCAGCATATCACTCCAGTCCTGCAGATAGATAGGTTACTGTCACCAGAACCAGTATATCACTCCAGCCCTGCAGATAGATAGGTTACTGTCACCAGACCCAGCATATCACCCCAGCCCTGCAGATAGATAGGTTACTGTCACCAGAACCATCATATCACCCCAGCCCTGCAGATAGATAGGTTACTGTCACCAGAACCAGCATATCACCCCAGCCCTGCAGATAGATAGGTTACTGTCACCAGACCCAGCATATCACCCCAGCCCCGCAGATAGATAGGTTACTGTCACCAGAACCAGCATATCCCCTCAGCCCTGCAGATAGATAGGTTACTGTCACCAGACCCAGCATATCACCCCAGCCCTGCAGATAGATAGGTTACTGTCACCAGAACCAGCATATCACCCCAGCCCTGCAGATAGAAAGGTTACTGTCACCAGAACCAGCATATCACCCCAGCCCTGCAGATAGATAGGTTACTGTCACCAGAACCAGTATATCACCCCAGCCCTGCAGATAGATAGGTTACTGTCACCATACCCCAGCATATCACCCCAGCCCTGCAGATAGATAGGTTACTGTCACCAGACCCAGCATATCACCCCAGCCCTGTAGATAGATAGGTTACTGTCACCAGAACCAGCATATCACTCCAGCCCTGCAGATAGATAGGTTACTGTCACCAGAACCAACATATCACCCCAGCCCTGCAGATAGATAGGTTACTGTCACCAGACCCAGCATATCACTCCAGCCCTGCAGATAGATAGGTTACTGTCACCAGTACCAGCATATCACCCCAGCCCTGCAGATAGATAGGTTACTGTCACCAGAACCAGCATATCACTCCAGCCCTGCAGATAGATAGTTTACTGTCACCAGAACCAGCATATCACTCCAGCCCTGCAGATAGATAGGTTACTGTCACCAGAACCAACATATCACCCCAGCCCTGCAGATAGATAGGTTACTGTCACCAGACCCAGCATATCACCCCAGCCCTGCAGATAGATAGGTTACTGTCACCAGTACCAGCACATCACCCCAGCCCTGCAGATAGATAGGTTACTGTCACCAGAACCAGCATATCACCCCAGCCCTGCAGATAGATAGGTTACTGTCACCATACCCCAGCATATCACTCCAGCCCTGCAGATAGATAGGTTACTGTCACCAGAACCAGCATATCACTCCAGCCCTGCAGATAGATAGGTTACTGTCACCAGAACCAGCATATCACCCCAGCCCTGCAGATAGATAGGTTACTGTCACCAGAACCAGCATATCACCCCAGCCCTGCAGATAGATAGGTTACTGTCACCAGAACCAGCATATCACCCCAGCCCTGCAGATAGATAGGTTACTGTCACCAGAACCAGCATATCACCCCAGCCCTGCAGATAGATAGGTTACTGTCACCAGAACCAGTATATCACCCCAGCCCCGCAGATAGATAGGTTAATGTCACCAGAACCAGCATATCACCCCAGCCCCGCAGATAGATAGGTTAATGTCACCAGAACCTGCATATCACCCCAGCCCTGCAGATAGATAGGTTACTGTCACCAGAACCAGCATATCACCCCAGTCCTGCAGATAGATAGGTTACTGTCACCAGTACCAGCATATCACCCCAGCCCTGCAGATAGATAGGTTACTGTCACCAGAACCAGCATATCACCCCAGCCCTGCAGATAGATAGGTTACTGTCACCAGACCCAGCATATCACCCCAGCCCTGCAGATAGATAGGTTACTGTCACCAGACCCAGCATATCACCCCAGCCCTGCAGATAGATAGGTTACTGTCACCAGACCCAGCATATCACCCCAGCCCTGCAGATAGATAGGTTACTGTCACCAGAACCAGCATATCACCCCAGTCCTGCAGATAGATAGGTTACTGTCACCAGACCCAGCATATCCCCCCAGCCCTGCAGATAGATAGGTTACTGTCACCATACCCCAGCATATCACTCCAGTCCTGCAGATAGATAGGTTACTGTCACCAGAACCAGCATATCACCCCAGCCCTGCAGATAGATAGGTTACTGTCACCAGAACCATCATATCACCCCAGCCCTGCAGATAGATAGGTTACTGTCACCAGAACCAGCATATCACCCCAGCCCTGCAGATAGATAGGTTACTGTCACCAGACCCAGCATATCACCCCAGCCCCGCAGATAGATAGGTTACTGTCACCAGAACCAGCATATCCCCTCAGCCCTGCAGATAGATAGGTTACTGTCACCAGACCCAGCATATCACCCCAGCCCTGCAGATAGATAGGTTACTGTCACCAGAACCAGCATATCACCCCAGCCCTGCAGATAGAAAGGTTACTGTCACCAGAACCAGCATATCACCCCAGCCCTGCAGATAGATAGGTTACTGTCACCATACCCCAGCATATCACCCCAGCCCTGCAGATAGATAGGTTACTGTCACCAGACCCAGCATATCACCCCAGCCCTGTAGATAGATAGGTTACTGTCACCAGAACCAGCATATCACTCCAGCCCTGCAGATAGATAGGTTACTGTCACCAGAACCAACATATCACCCCAGCCCTGCAGATAGATAGGTTACTGTCACCAGACCCAGCATATCACTCCAGCCCTGCAGATAGATAGGTTACTGTCACCAGTACCAGCATATCACCCCAGCCCTGCAGATAGATAGGTTACTGTCACCAGAACCAGCATATCACTCCAGCCCTGCAGATAGATAGGTTACTGTCACCAGAACCAGCATATCACTCCAGCCCTGCAGATAGATAGGTTACTGTCACCAGAACCAACATATCACCCCAGCCCTGCAGATAGATAGGTTACTGTCACCAGACCCAGCATATCACCCCAGCCCTGCAGATAGATAGGTTACTGTCACCAGTACCAGCACATCACCCCAGCCCTGCAGATAGATAGGTTCCTGTCAGCAGAACCAACATATCACCCCAGCCCTGCAGATAGATAGGTTACTGTCACCAGAACCAGCATATCACCCCAGCCGTGCAGATAGATAGGTTACTGTCACCAGAACCAACATATCACCCCAGCCCTGCAGATAGATAGGTTACTGTCACCAGAACCAGCATATCACTCCAGCCCTGCAGATAGATAGGTTACTGTCACCATACCCCAGCAGATCACCCCAGCCCTGCAGATAGATAGGTTACTGTCACCATACCCCAGCATATCACCCCAGCCCTGCAGATAGATAGGTTACTGTCACCAGACCCAGCATATCCCCCCAGCCCTGCAGATAGATAGGTTACTGTCACCAGAACCAGCATATCACCCCAGCCCTGCAGATAGATAGGTTACTGTCACCACAACCAGCATATCACCCCAGCCCTGCAGATAGATAGGTTACTGTCACCAGACCCAGCATATCCCCCCAGCCCTGCAGATAGATAGGTTACTGTCACCAGAACCAGCATATCACCCCAGCCCTGCAGATAGATAGGTTACTGTCACCAGAACCAGCATATCACCCCAGCCCTGCAGATAGATAGGTTACTGTCACCAGAACCAGCATATCCCCCCAGTCCTGTAGATAGATAGGTTACTGTCACCAGACCCAGTATATCACCCCAGCCGTGCAGATAGATAGGTTACTGTCACCAGAACCAGCATATCACCCCAGCCCTGCAGATAGATAGGTTACTGTCACCAGAACCAGCATATCACCCCAGCCCTGGAGATAGATAGATAGGTTACTGTCACCAGTCCCAGCATATCACCCCAATCCTGCAGATAGATAGGTTACTGTCACCAGAACCAGCATATCACCCCAGCCCTGCAGATAGATAGGTTACTGTCACCAGAACCAGCATATCCCCCCAGCCCTGCAGATAGATAGGTTACTGTCACCAGAACCAGCATATCACCCCAGCCCTGCAGATAGATAGGTTACTGTCACCAGAACCAGCATATCACCCCAGCCCTGCAGATAGATAGGTTACTGACACCAGAACCAGCATATCACCCCAGCCCTGCAGATAGATAGGTTACTGTCACCAGAACCAGCATATCACCCCAGCCCTGCAGATTGATAGGTTACATTCAACTTAAAGGGTTTGTCTGATCTCAAGGATCCTATCTATACTTGGAGCTTTATGTGGACTTTTCCTAAATACATTACTTCAGCAAAACTGCTTTGTTTGGCTGCTATCTGAGATTATGCACTTCATTGTTTACACTGTGTTTCCATAACTACAGACCTGGGGATGATCTTATCTCTACACCCGGCACAAGTGACATAGTTCCCTGCTCTCAGGACGGGAGGGGGACTGAGTGCTCGGAGCGAGCTTGTATTTCTGGGCTGTTTATCTCCCTCTTCCAGTTATCAGGTCGGCTGATTGATTTTTGCTGATAAGGGCTGAGACAGGGAGTCAGTTACCTCTGTATGTAAACACAGACCTAAAACTGAGTTTATTGCAAGCTGACTCTTGGTCCTGTAGCATGTAAATTTGGGATTCTCATGACCTATCAAATCCCGCTCTTCTACATCAGCTTCATACTGTGCACCTTGCAGTGATACTGTGCTAATTTATTTATAACCATCCCTCATTACTGACTGCAAACATGAACTGCTATGAAGAGAGATAGCAGAGCAAGGTATCCCCGCCCACCAATGTACTGAGAAAACCAGGAAGTGAGCAGAGCGGACAGACTGCATGGTGGTGAGCAGGTGAGTTGGGAAGACCCCTTTAATAAAATAGTGTTTCCTCTTGTGAATCGCTCACTTGCCAAAGAAGACTAATTGTAGAGTAAAGTGCAATCTGGGGGGGGGGGGGTCACATGGGCCGTCCGTGGTGATGTCATCAGGTTGCTGCAGTTGCCATGGCCAGTAGACAATTGGATTTTAAAGAATTGGGTTAATTCGCTTGTAGAAGACGTAATGGAGAGGAACATTGCATATTATCTCTTCCTTTGCATACACTGAGGATCCAGAAGTTTACATATAATATGGGGCGGGACGTCTCCTCATGAATGGGTTAACGTGACGGTCAGTTCCAGACGACTCGCTTTATGATTTTGCACTTTACTGCGGCTCTTTTCAGCGTTTTTCTTCCTTGGAGCAAGTTTGCCCTTTAAATGGAGAGTTTGCTGGTCGGCTTTAGTAGGTCCCTGTGAGGCGGCGCAGCCGCGGGCTCCGCACTATAGGGACCTGACCCGGCGCTCGCACTTACTGCCCATTGTCTGATCTCCTTCCACATCTGTCAGTCTTTTCTTATCACCGTAGGGTCTCTCTTTATCTTTTCCTTCTGAATGTATTTTGTCTGTACGAGAAGATTCTTGTTCAGCTTGAAGGAACGCGCAATATCTTGGCCCTGAAGCCATCGTATATCTGGACCATCTCCTGCTATTATATATGCTGAGTGGCCACTTTATTAGAGACCCCCATCCTCTCATGATTGGACCTTAGACACGTGACCCTGGAGCGCAGCAGAATATAAAACATTCCGGGAATCCGAGTGAATCTACATTAGAAGGGAGATCGAGTGATCGGAGCAAGTACAGGCGACGTCTGGTCATCGGGTTAGATTAGTCCAGCAGGGTTTTGTACACCGCCATATCCTGGTGCAGCGGCATGAAGAATGGCAGCAGCACGAGGATGGCGCAGGGGTACAACCAATGTGTCAGTACACACGTCACTGCGCCATAGTACAGGCGGACTATAACCGCACACCACCAGCGCAAGCGCCATTACTAAGGGACACAGAAAGACAAAACTCCGGGGGTCAAACATGGAGGAACATGGCCAGGGCAGATGAAGCCAATGACTGTGGGGCCAGGATGATGGGGGAGGATTTGGTACCAGGAGGAGAATAGATGACCCTTCCTGTAGGGGGCAGCAGGTCAGACTGGTGTAGTAATTTCTTGGTGCGCCCTGGGTCCTCCGATACCTGTGCTACAGGCCGGGTATGTCTTTACAAGCAGCTATTACGGCACATGCGCAGGACGCAGATAATGCTGAGACCACTTCATTACACCTTCCCGCGCATGCGCCGTATGTTAGGAGTGATGTTCCCCAGTCTGTAGGGGATCAACCAAGTCAGGATGGGGAGTGGCCAGAATGACTCTAAGGAGGAGCAGCTCCTCCCACATGACTCCTGGCAGGTCTATGAAATATATCAGACAGTCCTAGGATACGCTGTATTGGCCATAGTGTAGGACACGGCTGTCGGGCGCGGGGGGGCACCTGGGGCCTCAATTCCCTTGACAGGTTTCCTGACATTGAAGGGTCCATCCTAGCGGCCCATTTAGCAGGTCGATGTGGTGAGATAAGTTGGCGCAGAGCAGAATTGATATCGCAGCCACAGACGGCGATGGGCGAGTTTTCCGTCATGAAGTTCTTGGTTCTCCTGACAAATCCTCCTTATCTGAGAGACGGTCAGAGAGTTGTGTGCGCTGTATCAGCCGCCCGTCTATCTCCTCTGCCAGGGCTCGCGGCGCGGGGATCGCTGTGTACACGGCCTCCTATCTCTGCTCGGCGCACACAGCGAGGATAAACAATTAGGGACAATTTCAATATTTAAGCAGGAGAGTAAAGTCACCTTCTTAAAGGCAATCTCCATACTTAAAGGGATGCGGCATACGTGACTGAGGACCCGAATATGTCACAGCCATGGAAATGAAACCCATCGGATCAGCATTGGACCTTGGTGGCCATTGAGCAGCCGCCATGATGGAGACCTCATACAGTTACTAAGGGAATGGCCCATAAAATGGAAGGAAAACAGATTGTTTTTGCAATTTAAGATACTTTTTCTGCCTGGACAGGTGTTACAATGTTAATAGTGTCCTCACCACAATATGTGATAGATGAGGATAACGGGGTTACACCAAATTCTGTAGTTATTTCCTATTGGCACGCTAGTGGATAACGTCATGATCACTGCTGGGACCCCGACCAATGAAAGAAAACAGGGCACCCCCTCTCCAACCCTGATGGAGCGTCAGACCGAGCATGCACCCTGCCACTCCATTCATGCTCTATGAGCACCCGAGGCTTGGTTCACCTGAGCTGCAGTACCAGCTGTAACCACTGATGCAGTGTGGCGCTGTTCCTGGAGGCCGCACTGTCTTCATTTTCTGCGTGTGTCGGGGTCAGGGGCGGCCTCGATCCTCCTCGTTATTCTCATCTTGATGAATGTGATCTCCAGGTCAGGAGGCCGGATGCGAGGACGTTATTAATCATTGATCCCCACCTATAAATAATGAGTCGCTGACATGGATGAGCGCAGCGTCACCGTATTATCAGCCGTGTCTACCGTACGGCGTTCCAGGTATTATAATACAGGACGGCTCCTCGGGGTTACCCTCCATCACTGGGAGGAGCGGACAATGGGAGGAGTAGTCATTCATTACAGTCACATCTGATCCTGGGACAGGAATTAACACAAACGGGCCGAGGGACGGAGTCGCGCGACAATGCAGATCTAACAGCCGTGTGAGTCTGCTGAACCCTGGGAAGGGGCTTATTCACATGACAGTATTTCGCACGGCTGTCACACGGCTCCCGGTCTCACCATTAGTCGCCTGTGCTATGAGGGCTGCTGACTATAGTAAGAGGAGGGAGAGGGTGGAGCGACCTGGGGGTCATGTGTTAGCTCCGATCACGTGACCGAGGGTCAGACCCGGCCCCCTAGGTGCAGCACCTAAAAACTCCTGGAGGGAGTAAGTCAAATAAGCTTCCCTGGACATCCCCTTTAAGTGAATGGGGCTGAGCTGCGATCCTAGACCCGGCCTGGGGGCACCGGCGCTGTTACTCGGGGGCGGCAGGAGAGGACGCCACCTATTTGTATGCAGCTTCCAGACATTGCGGGATGAGCGGTGTAAAGTCATTAGGTTTCTGAATGAAGCTGCGGCAGTCTACAGGGAGGCGCTGTCATGTCACGGGCAGTCACGTCGCAGACTCTGTTGGTAGTCGCGCATCCGACTCCTTAGAGATAATAATCCGTTAAACATGTCATTGCCATTAATATACTTTGCTCCTATGAGGAACTAATCGCTTAAAGGTGTCACATCCATTAATATATGGCGCTCCTTGCAGGGAGTCGTCCATTAAGCTCCGCTCTGCCATTAATATTCCGCCGTCCTTAGAGGGACACATTTGTTAAATATGTTTCTTCCATTAGCAAAATGTATCTGTTAAATCTTCCCCATCTCGCCGTGGTCTCGTCCTGCGGATACTTAGGAGCAGATATTACTGGTTATTATTATGGAACTTCCTGCTCGAATTGCAAATGGACGAAGAATTATAGGAATTATAGCAAGTCCACCTAAAGTGTAAGAGTATGTGCGGCTACATGTATGTGCGGCTACACGTATGTGCGGCTACACGTATGTGCGGCTACACGTATGTGCGGCTATATGTATGTGCGGCTACATTTGGCTACCTGAAAAGGCTGATAATTTTATGGCAAACTCTACTGCCAGCTCTGAGCTCGGTGGGCACTGCTTGTGTAACTACAAGTTCTGAGCTCAGTGGGCACTGCTTGTGTAATTATAAGTTCTGAGCTCGGTGGGCACTGCTTATGTAACTACAAGTTCTGAGCTCGGTGGGCACTGCTTGTGTAACTACAAGTTCTGAGCTCGGTGGGCACTGCTTGTGTAACTACAAGTTCTGAGCTCGGTGGGCACTGCTTATGTAACTACAAGTTCTGAGCTCGGTGGGCACTGCTTGTGTAACTACAAGTTCTGAGCTCGGTGGGCACTGCTTGTGTAACTACAAGTTCTGAGCTCGGTGGGCACTGCTTGTGTAACTACAAGTTCTGAGCTCGGTGGGCACTGCTTATGTAACTACAAGTTCTGAGCTCGGTGGGCACTGCTTGTGTAACTACAAGTTCTGAGCTCGGTGGGCACTGCTTGTGTAACTACAAGTTCTGAGCTCGGTGGGCACTGCTTGTGTAACTACAAGTTCTGAGCTCGGTGGGCACTGCTTGTGTAACTACAAGTTCTGAGCTCGGTGGGCACTGCTTATGTAACTACAAGTTCTGAGCTCGGTGGGCACTGCTTGTGTAACTACAAGTTCTGAGCTCGGTGGGCACTGCTTATGTAACTACAAGTTCTGAGCTCGGTGGGCACTGCTTGTGTAACTACAAGTTCTGAGCTCGGTGGGCACTGCTTATGTAACTACAAGTTCTGAGCTCGGTGGGCACTGCTTGTGTAACTACAAGTTCTGAGCTCGGTGGGCACTGCTTATGTAACAAGTTCTGAGCTCGGTGGGCACTGCTTGTGTAACTACAAGTTCTGAGCTCGGTGGGCACTGCTTATGTAACTACAAGTTCTGAGCTCGGTGGGCACTGCTTGTGTAACTACAAGTTCTGAGCTAGGTGGGCACTGTTTGTGTAACTGCAAGTTCTGAGCTCGGTGGGCATTGCTTGTGTAACTACAAGTTCTGAGCTCGGTGGGCACTGCTTGTGTAACTACAAGTTCTGAGCTCGGTGGGCACTGCTTGTGTAACTACAAGTTCTGAGCTCGGTGGGCACTGCTTGTGTAACTACAAGTTCTGAGCTAGGTGGGCACTGCTTGTGTAACTGCAAGTTCTGAGCTCAGTGGGCATTGCTTGTGTAACTACAAGTTCTGAGCTCGGTGGGCACTGCTTGTGTAACTACAAGTTCTGAGCTCGGTGGGCACTGCTTGTGTAACTACAAGTTCTGAGCTCGGTGGGCACTGCTTGTGTAACTACAAGTTCTGAGCTCGGTGGGCACTGCTTGTGTAACTACAAGTTCTGAGCTTGGTGGGCACTGTTTGTGTAACTATAAGTTCTGAGCTCGGTGGGCACTGCTTGTGTAACTGCCAGCTCTGAGCTCAGTGGGCACTGCTTGTGTAACTATAAGTTCTGAGCTCAGTGGGCACTGCTTGTGTAACTACAAGTTCTGAGCTCGGTGGGCACTGCTTGTGTAACTATAAGTTCTGAGCTCGGTGGGCACTGCTTGTGTAACTGCCAGCTCTGAGCTCGGTGGGCACTGCTTATGTAACTACAAGTTCTGAGCTCGGTGGGCACTGCTTGTGTAACTACAAGTTCTGAGCTCGGTGGGCACTGCTTGTGTAACTACAAGTTCTGAGCTCGGTGGGCACTGCTTGTGTAACTACAAGTTCTGAGCTCGGTGGGCACTGCTTGTGTAACTGCCAGCTCTGAGCTCAGTGGGCACTGCTTGTGTAACTATAAGTTCTGAGCTCGGTGGGCACTGCTTGTGTAACTATAAGTTCTGAGCTCGGTGGGCACTGCTTGTGTAACTACAAGTTCTGAGCTCGGTGGGCACTGCTTGTGTAACTATAAGTTCTGAGCTCGGTGGGCAATGCTTGTGTAACTATAAGTTCTGAGCTCGGTGGGCACTGCTTGTGTAATTGCCAGCTCTGAGCTCACTGAGCATTCCCAGTGAAGCCACACGCTCTGAAATCAAATTGCACTGCCTGTGTAGCTGCAAAGTTCTGAGCTCGGTGGTCATGCCCTGTGAAGTTGCCATCTCTAAGGTCAGTGGCATGTTCTGAGAGGCTGCAAGCTCTGAGCTCACTGGGCCTTCTTTCTCCCTCCATATGTCTGATGCTTAGCACACAATGGACTTGTATCCAAATACAGAAGCCAATCTGAAAAAAAGCAATGCTGCAGTGTAAAGCAAGGGAGAAGGACAGAGCAATAGCCCGGGCCTCTGATGTCACAATAGATGGAAATTAAGACTCACATTATATAATGCAGCTAAGATGGAAAGTAAAGAAGAACTAAAAAGCAGCCGACCCCGAGTACAAGGAAATCAGTGACCAAGACTATCGACCCCATGTCTTATATCATACAAGGTCTAGGACTCCGCATCTAGTCTAAGAGGGCGCGCGGACTATTTGTGTTCCCAAACCAATCGCCCGATGTCACTTTTATATGAAATGTGAGGTAAAAGTCAGCGACAAGGTGCACGCTTCATGTTCTCGGCAATGCTAGACGTATTGATAGAGTCGCGATCAATGACTCCCACCTCGTCTCCGCACAACGCCGGCTGCAAGAGAAATCAAAGGATTAGAAAGGAGTAAAGTATATAAGAATCTCAGCCGGGGGAGCAGCGAGCTAATAACACAACAAAAACACTCCGTAAGACTAGAGCGTATTATAGGAGTATACAAAGCTATTGTACATGGCAGTGCCCGGGTATACAGGCCCAGCGGGGCTCAGTAACTCCAGTGCAGGCCTCATACAGGATAATGATACCAAACAGGAGCGAATAATAACAGCGCCATACTGTATCGTACCCGAATAACACCGCCATCAAAGTAACAACCACACCATAAACATAATGGACTGCACAATATCATACAGTGTAGGGCGCTCTCCGTATACAGTGAGATACGTGTAGGGCGCTCTCCGTATACAGTGGGATACGCGTAGGGCGCTCTCCGTATACAGTGGGATACGCGTAGGGCGCTCTCCGTATACAGTGGGATACGCGTAGGGCGCTCTCCGTATACAGTGGGATACGCGTAGGGCGCTCTCCGTATACAGTGGGATACGCGTAGGGCGCTCTCCGTATACAGTGGGATACGCGTAGGGCGCTCTCCGTATACAGTGGGATACGCGTAGGGCGCTCTCCGTATACAGTGGGATACGCGAAGGGCGCTCTCCGTATACAGTGGGATACGTGTAGGGCGCTCTCCGTATACAGTGGGATACGTGTAGGCGCTCTCCGTATACAGTGGGATACGTGTAGGGCGCTCTCCGTATACAGTGGGATACGTGTAGGGCGCTCTCCGTATACAGTGGGATACGTGTAGGGCGCTCTCCGTATATAGTGAGATACCTGTAGGGCGCTCTCCGTATACAGTGGGATACGCGTAGGGCGCTCTCCGTATACAGTGGGATACGCGTAGGGCGCTCTCCGTATACAGTGGGATACGCGTAGGGCGCTCTCCGTATATAGTGAGATACCTGTAGGGCGCTCTCCGTATATAGTGGGATACGTGTAGGGCGCTCTCCGTATATAGTGGGATACGTGTAGGGCGCTCTCCGTATATAGTGGGATACGTGTAGGGCGCTCTCCGTATATAGTGGGATACGTGTAGGGCGCTCTCCGTATACAGTGGGATACGCGTAGGGCGCTCTCCGTATACAGTGGGATACGCGTAGGGCGCTCTCCGTATACAGTGGGATACGCGTAGGGCGCTCTCCGTATACAGTGGGATACGCGTAGGGCGCTCTCCGTATACAGTGGGATACGCGTAGGGCGCTCTCCGTATATAGTGGGATACGCGTAGGGCGCTCTCCGTATATAGTGGGATACGTGTAGGGCGCTCTCCGTATATAGTGGGATACGTGTAGGGCGCTCTCCGTATATAGTGGGATACGTGTAGGGCGCTCTCCGTATATAGTGGGATACGTGTAGGGCGCTCTCCGTATATAGTGGGATACGTGTAGGGCGCTCTCCGTATATAGTGGGATACGTGTAGGGCGCTCTCCGTATATAGTGGGATACGTGTAGGGCGCTCTCCGTATATAGTGGGATACGTGTAGGGCGCTCTCCGTATATAGTGGGATACGTGTAGGGCGCTCTCCGTATATAGTGG
Source organism: Leptodactylus fuscus (assembly GCF_031893055.1). NCBI lineage: Eukaryota > Metazoa > Chordata > Amphibia > Anura > Leptodactylidae > Leptodactylus > Leptodactylus fuscus. The sequence goes on along the minus strand of NC_134271.1, from coordinate 2,516,507 downwards.
GATACGTGTAGGGCGCTCTCCGTATATAGTGGGATACGTGTAGGGCGCTCTCCGTATATAGTGGGATACGTGTAGGGCGCTCTCTGTATATAGTGGGATACGTGTAGGGCGCTCTCTGTATATAGTGGGATACGTGTAGGGCGCGCTCTGTATTTGGGATCGGTGACTTTTATGGTTCTTGTGACGTCGTCCTGAACTTTTCCACTCTTGTAGTTCTTCTGTGTCGGGGCCTATAAATAGTGTTATCCAGGCTGCCGTATACAATGGGGCACAGTGTGTGCAGGGGGTGCAGGGGGAGGCGGCGCTCCTGGGATAGATCCCTAGGAATCAGCCGGCGCCGCTCATCCCCCCACAATGCAGCCCTATGTCCTGTCAGACCTCTCTACACCTCGCCGCTGCCCCAGCTCCAAACTCACAACTGAAGGGCCACAAACCCACCAAAGCGAAATAATCGCCTCTTTATGCCCCAACAAACTGTCATGTCTGGGCCACGGAGAAGAAGGAGGACGAGGCCAGGTCAGGGGCGATGACGAAACGCAGAGCAGATGTCAGTGATGTCAGTGCATATATATATATATATATATATATATATATATATATATATATATATGTGTGTATAGTCACCTTCATACAAGTGTATACAGTATATAGGAGTGTGAATATAAATCACCCACATGGAATGTATCATCAGGAAATATTATATACATGGGATTCATTACAAACTTATTATTAGTGGTAAAGTATTAGTATTATATTGTTATTATTAATTACTTATTATTATTATTATTATTATTATTATTATTATTATATTATTATTATTACTTATTATTTATATATTTATAGTATTATTATTTATTATATTATTATTATATTATTGTTTATATATTTATATTATTATTATTATTATTATATTATTACTATTTTATTATTATAATATGAATATTAATTACTTATTTATTATTATATTATTACTATTATTATTATTATTATTATTATTATTACTTATTATTCCGTGTTTCCTGTATTTTATGTAATTATTTGCAGAACAGAAGACTTTTCGGATTGATACATTTCACTTTTTGGCTTTACTGTATAGACTTGGATATTATCCCAGCCGTGTTCTTATCATTAAAGGGTATGTGAGTCAGGCTAAGGCCCCACGGGCTGTATCTGCAGCACGAAAGCGCTGCGGCAAGAAGCGCAGTGGCTTTGCAAATCGCAGCATGTCCGCGCTGCGATCTTTTACACTTTGCCTGCACTGTACAATGCCGCGATTTTTCCCGCAGCGTCTCCACTGTGGGCAAATCGCAGCGTTTACGTCCCATGGGGCCCCGGCCTCACACGGGTTTTCCATGAGGACCTTTGCTTAGGATGGATCGTCGCTATCAGATTATCGGGATTGGCTGTTTCGAGAGGTCACATTGCGCCTCCTCTTCACATCTCACACCTATTGGTTGGCTTGGTCTGAAAAGGAGGCGGGGTTTATGCAAACTCAACCCAAACATGGGTGTTCCTGACAATTTAGGGGCCCCCTTATTGGTAACCATGCTGGTGGGTTCCTTTCTAGTGTTCCTGTAATATAAGAAGACTCTCTGGCTGTCGGCTCCATTGCTATGATGTATATAGTCTTTGTATTTGGGGCATTAGGGGCGGAGGCCGGAGCTCTGGTGCATGTAGTGTCCGTGGCCGCCTCCACCTATATTTCCATTGACTTACTTTGTAGAGCGCGGCGTCCTTTAGCAGCTCAGTGGAGATGGCTGGAGCTCCACTGCTTGGCTTACATATGTTAATGCATGTCAGTGATAGCTCAGCAGGGAGTCCGCTCGGCCCAGCGTCATGTACGTCTGCGATGGGTTAAGCAACAGGCACCCAATATATGGCTGCCTGTGCACGGCCAGGAACTCCACGCTCCACTTCCTACATCTCCGCAGCCAGGTTCTGTATCTAATCCAGAGAATTGGGCCAAGGTTAACGGAAAGACTGAGACATAGGAATGGAGGGGATAATGCACAATGCTCAATGTTTAAGACATGTAGACTGGAACGGTCCTGTATATTACAGATCAGATAGATGGACAGACATAGATAGATGGACAGACGGACGGACCGAGTATAACGGCACACAACCAGCGACAACTTATTCCAAAGGTTTGAGACACAAGATCTGGAAGTCAATGATGCAAAAATCTCATCATCGCGTTGTTAGGACCATGAAAGGTCAGGATAAGCCTTAGGTGACCTGCACTGTTTGGGTATCAATAATGTAGAAAGTTCCAGATGAACAGACTCCACCAGGGCTGTCTCTTCGTATGACTTTGGCTACAAGTCTCACATGGGCCACTTTGTCTACTCCATCACCAATGTGCCAAGAATATAGTAGGTTCACTCAAATTGCCATGGGTCTACCAAAGAACAGCGGGCCCAGACATCAGCCTAGACCTCTGTCCTGCTGACCCTGGCCCCAAACATCACCAGGGACATGGTGACCACCTAAGGGATGAGTTCATGGAGTCTGTTTGAGCCTTCCATTGCCTTGGTAGGACGTTCTCCTTTCCTCGAGGGCCCAGATATTGATAACATCATGACCAGAATGAGTCTTCTGATGGGCCCAAAGTCCGTCACATCTGCCATGGGCCTTCCATATCCAGCCAAACTAGTCATTGACTTGTGTCTTGGAAGTTGTGGAAATGGACAGAATGACATTGGGATAAGTTCAGGTCTACAGATGTATCTTGTTCTAGTGATCCAGATAAGTCCAACAGGCCGCGATCAGGAATCTTCTGTTTCCATTCAATACCCACTGACTTATCTCATTTACCCAATTCTTTACTTGTTTGTTGGGTGATCTTCTGCCAGGGATCGGGGTGGACTGACCCTACTGAATGGAGGTTCCCAATAATTGGTCCAATGAGAGGCCTTAATGGGGTCATGTCCTACCCCCAGCACAGGACTTCCATGTTGGATCCGGGGGTCACTAATCTAACCTCAGCCTTCCAATTCTCTGCTCCGATGGTAGAACAGAAATCCCATTACAGATGTGAACAGGGCCTTAGATGTGGTCACCTCGGCCTGCAGATCACTCCCATCCTCCTCCTCCTCCTCCATGGCCATTATTCCTGGCTTATTGTACAGTTTATAGATTCACATTTCTTGGAATCACGCACGTCCAGAGTCCGTGTTATGTGCAGACAGCTCCGGTCATTACCAGTTCCTAGAAAGCAAAGGGCGAAACGTGCAATTTAGAGTTTCCCGGGAAACCAAATGTAAATGTAGATGGGAGATATATACGGGATATGACGGCGTACAGTGACCAAGAGACGCCATATGTGAGGGTGATGATTGGGATATAAGGACAACTCTACGTCCATGACAACACCTCAGGGGCCCCGCTATCCATGACAGTAGGGGACAATTATGGACCCATATCCACTCCATGGACCAGCAGAAAACCTCCGCTACACCACGGGACGGAACTTGCCAAAATTTGCTGCTTCTTAAAAACTTATATGTAACCCAGAAGACAAAAAGTTCTGGAATGGAGGTCCATTCTACAGGAGCCGTATACTGGATCTAGACCACAAGGAGCCAAAATTTCCTCTCTTACCACTAACCCTAGTAAAAGGCTTACACTTGCCAATTGTGAAGGTTTTCTTTGCAGCAGTCACCTCATTTACATCACAGACAGGATTACAATAGAAGATAACACCTCTATAGATAACACCACTGAGCCATCATTACATCACTATTCACAATAGATGATGTCATAGCTTAGCTCCTCCCCCTCTCTGTACTGAGCATGTCTAGAAAACTCTCCATAGACCTCAATGAGTCGGCACCTGACTATTATTGCCTATGGCCATGACGGTGCTGTAAAGCAGATCACTAAATGCTGTTAATAGAGCAGAGGAGAAGCTCAGACAAGATGGCCGCCCCCAGAATCCTAGACAGGAAATAGAATTTAAAAAAATCTACAATCAGAAAATAAAACCGATCAGATAAAAGTGCTGCATTTCACGCTCTGGTTTTGGTGTTTCCTTTGGACGGTCTCTCCTCTATAAGAGCATTCGGCTGTAATCTGCTGATCGACCTGAGAACAAGTGCTGGATTTCCCTGCAGCGCCACCACTGGGGATATGGAGTATTACATGTGAAATCACTGGCCACCCCATGTAACTTGTAGCCGGCCGGCTGGGATGTGCACTTTGGCGTTGCGGCCTCTTATCCATGGCTGTATTCTTCTCTGTACACGGACTGATTCTCATTATTGTCTTTCCTCTAGTGAGATGATAACTTGTGGCCGCCCAATGATTGCAAATTGACAGTCAGCGCATAATAATTATTTTTGTCTCTATATTTGCATATAAATCATTGCCTATTCGCCGTTACCACGCCGCCGCCTTTATGTTTGTTCGCTTTGCACCCGGCCTATTGATGAATAATCAGCAAATCTCGCCGGAGTTCTGGAGCCGCCGATGGAAAATTTCATTATCAGGATTTTACTAGGACAACAACAATATATCCAGGAAGAAGAGTTTCCATCCTAGTGGGAGGTGCGGACGCTGCGGCTTAACCCTATCAGCACAGACCGCCCGGCGCAGCCTCGTATCGTATAATATAGCGAGATGTGACACTTAAAGGTCACACGGGGTCGCCAATAGATTTATTTATTACAACCAGATCATGAGATTGATCACATTTATCCAATCAGTTTTTATTTTCTGATTGTAGATTTTTTATTCTATTTTCTGTCCATGATTATGGGGCGGCCATAATGTCTCCATCTTGTCTCCACCTTGTCTCCATCTTGTCTCTATCTTGTCTCCACCTTGTCTCCATCTCGTCTCTAGCTTGTCTCCATCTTGTCTCCACCTCATCTCCATCTTGTCTCCATCTCGTCTCTAGCTTGTCTCCATCTTGTCTCCACCTCATCTCCATCTTGTCGCCATCTTGTCTCCATCTCGTCTCTAGCTTGTCTCCATCTTGTCTCCATCTCGTATCAAGCTTGTCTCCATCTCATCTCTAGCTTGTCTCTATCTTGTCTCCACCTCGTCTCCATCATGTCTCCATCTCGTCTTCACCTTGTCTCCACTTTGTCTCCATCTCGTCTTCACCTTGTCTCCACCTCGTCTCCACTTTGTCTCCACCTCATCTTCACCTTGTCTCCACCTCATCTCTAGCTTGTCTCTATCTTGTCTCCACCTCGTCTCCATCATGTCTCCATCTCGTCTTCACCTTGTCTCCACTTTGTCTCCATCTCGTCTTCACCTTGTCTCCATCTCGTCTCCACTTTGTCTCCACCTCATCTTCACCTTGTCTCCACCTCATCTCTAGCTTGTCTCTATCTTGTCTCCACCTCGTCTCCATCATGTCTCCACTTTGTCTCCATCTCGTCTTCACCTTGTCTCCACCTCGTCTTCACCTTGTCTCCATCTCGTCTCCACTTTGTCTCCACCTCATCTTCACCTTGTCTCCACCTCATCTCTAGCTTGTCTCCATCTTGTCTCCATCTTCTCTCCATATTGTCTGAGCTTGTCCACCATTATATATATACACTCCAGCACAATACATGAATACTGTATACACAGGGCAGGAGCCATGATGTGTCCCCTGGAGGTGCCCTCAAGATCAAGAGACCAAAGAGAAGAAGTGGAGCAGTAAAGTATCCGACCCGCAGACATCTATGAGCCCATTCTGCACCTCTGTCAGCCTCCATATGAGGAGATGCATGGCTTTCTCTATAGTGGCCCTATATGGCGCCTATAGATGCCTATTCCGTAGACTCTGTAGTATAGACTACCTCAGTACAGTGTCATTGTGAAGTCCTTTACCACATGTAATACCTTCTCCTGACTGTAGGGGCAGCATTTGGTCAGGTTTATGGAGGTTTCCCGCGGAGTCATCATCCAGGAGCTCCCCTGCTATGGTGGGCTCTCACAATGCCTTAGGTTGCCCATGGCCGACAATCCCTCAATACAGGACGACAATACTAAGGAATCGTCCAGAAGGAATTATCTCATCTAATCAAATAAAATTGTGTGAATTGGTAAATTTCGTGTGTCCCCCCCGCCCACCACGAGCCACCGATTTCCCAGTGAATAGATTACAATGGTCTAATCGATGAGCGAAGCTCCTGCATTGACTCACCAAAAATGAGTAACTTGGTAAATGAGTTTATGCGATGTAAACTAATGGCTAATCGATGGCTGGTAGATTGGGCATATTGATCGGCTCATCTCTGCTCATCCCTCGGGGTTTCTCTCTCACCACCAGTTTCTGAGGCCCCAACTAAAATTCCATCAAACCAGAGAAGAATCTGGAAATGGAGAAGATCTGGAGCGATGGTTGATCCGCAACGTGAATGTCAGGGCGATGAGACAACGTATCCAAGAAGTCCCCAAATATCCGGAGGAAGAACAACAAAAGAGAAGGCATTACTAAGGACAGTGATAGAGACACAGTGTAACAGACAGAGATGGAAAAGTGCCGGGGGGGGGGGTGTTAGGGGTCGGCGTGTTGGAAATATGTTATCTCCAGCTCTTTCCATCCTGTAATAGCCCCCTCCCCCCTTCTCTGATTCTGGGGCAGTTGGAATTCTTTCTCTCGCCTCCACCATTCCTGAACAATCGATGCCGGTAGTTTTGGTGCCTGATTTGTAATGAGACTCCCTAATGCCAAGTGACCTTGTGCTCCTGCCTGTGCAGATAGTGAGGTCGCTCCTGACGGCTGACAGCGAGGCCGAGACTACAGGACTTACAATACTGAAATACACACGTCAATCACTTTGTGCAGATAAGACACTCACATGAGGGCGGCAGCGTTTGCGGTGGTGTCGGTGACATTTGTGGCTGTGTCTGTGATATTTGCAACAGTAGCTGAGACATTCGCGGTGGTGACTGCGGCATTTGCAGAGGTGTCTCAGAGATTCGCGGCGTTGTCTTCGGCATTTGAGGAGGTGTCTGCGGCATTTGCGGCTGTGTATGTGACATTCGCGGCGGTGTCAGCAGCGTTTGCAGCTGTGCATGTGACATTTGCGGCGGTGTCTGTGACATTCGCGGCGGTGTCTGTGGCATTCGCAGTGGTGTCTGTGGCGTTTGCTGCTGTGTATGTGACATTCGCAGTGGTGTCTGTGGCGTTTGCCGCTGTGTCAGCGGCGTTTGCAGCTGTGTCTGTGACATTTGTGGCGGTGTCTGTGACATTCGCGGCGGTGTCTGTGGCATTCGCAGTGGTGTCTGCGGCATTTGCAGCTGTGTCTCTGACATTCGCGGTGGTGTCTGTGGCGTTTGCCGCTGTGTCAGCGGCGTTTGCAGCTGTGTCTGTGACATTCGCGGCGGTGTCTGCGGCGTTTGCGGCGGTGTCTGTGACATTTACGGCGGTGTCTGTGACATTCACAGCGGTGTATGTGACATTTGTGGCGGTGTCAGCGGCATTTGCAGCTGTGTATGTGACATTTGTGGCAGTGTCTGTGACATTCACAGCGGTGTCTGTGACATTTGTGGCGGTGTCAGCGGCGTTTTGATTACAGACAACTTAATATACGTTATGATTTTTCTGTCCATCGGACGCCAATGGAAAGACGCCCTACAATCCTATTAGCGGCCTCGGTGTCGGGTGTCCCCTCTGCGGATACACACGTGGGGCGCACATTCTCCATAATCTGTGATTACCGGCATCACGTTGCCGCCTTTTAATTAAAGGGTGATGACATTGGGTCTCGGGCGAGGAGCCTTCATGGGCCTTTTAGGAACAATATACACAAGAATCCAACAGTCTCAGCAGAGAATCCAATTCAAAGTCCACACCGGGAGGGGTTACTGAAAAATCTGCCAAATACGTCTACACACAGAGGGGCTGGGGTCTCTTAAAGTGGTAGCGGCCACTTCAGGGTTTCATAAGGTGCAGAATCCTATCAATCCTCTTCCCTTCACATAAACTGTTCAGTCCGTTCACAGATCAGATCCCTTTCTATAGCGCTCTGATCCCTCCGCCTAGTACAGCGCTGGGGTATCTCAGTGGCCCCCATAGAGAATGAATGGAGCGGTGGGGAACAAGCTGCTGATCCATCCGAAAAACAAGACTCCTCTTCACAGCATTGCTGGGCCCCGCTGATTGTGATGTTACCTCCACTCCTATACAAGACATCGCACATGTATACAAGACATCGCACATGTATACAAGACATCGCACATGTATACAAGACATCGCACATGTATACAAGACATCGCACATGTATATAAGACATCGCACATGTATACAAGACATCGCACATGTATACAAGACATCGCACATGTATACAAGACATCGCACATGTATACAAGACATCGCACATGTATACAAGACATCGCACATATATACAAGACATCGCACATGTACAGACATCGTACATGTATATAACACATCGCACATATATACAAGACATCGCACATGTATACAAGACATCGCACATGTACAGACATCACACATATATACAAGACATCGCACATATATACAAGACATCGCACATGTACAGACATCACACATATATACAAGACATCGCACATATATACAAGACATCGCACATGTACAGACATCACACATATATACAAGACATCGCACATATATACAAGACATCGCACATATATACAAGACATCGCACATGTACAGACATCGTACATGTATATAACACATCGCACATATATACAAGACATCGCACATGTACAGACATCACACATGTACAGACATCGTACATGTATATAACACATCGCACATATATACAGTCCTATGAAAAAGTTTGGGCACCCCTATTAATTTTAATCATTTTTAGTTCTAAATATTTTGGTGTTTGCAGCAGCCATTTCAGTTTGATATATCTAATAACTGATGGACACAGTAATATTTCAGGATTGAAATGAGGTTTATTGTACTAACAGAAAATGCGCAATATGCATTAAACCAAAATTTGACCGGTGCAAAAATATGGGCACCTCAACAGAAAAGTGACATTAATATTTCGTAGATCCTCCTTTTGCAAAGATAACAGCCTCTAGTCGCTTCCTGTAGCTTTTAATCAGTTCCTGGATCCTGGATAAAGGTATTTTGGACAAACAATTCAAGTTCAGTTAAGTTTGATGGTCGCCGAGCATGGACAGCCCGCTCTCAAATGATCTGAAAACAAAGATTGTTCAACATAGTTGTTCAGGGGAAGGATACAAAACGTTGTCTCAGAGATTTAACCTGTCAGTTTCCACTGTGAGGAACATAGTAAGGAAATGGAAGAGCACAGGGACAGTTCTTGTTAAGCCCAGAAGTGGCAGGCCAAGAAAAATATCAGAAAGGCAGAGAAGAAGAATGGTGAGAACAGTCAAGGACAATCCACAGACCACCTCCAAAGAGCTGCAGCATCATCTTGCTGCAGATGGTGTCACTGTGCATCGGTCAACTATACAGCGCACTTTGCACAAATAGAAGCTGTATGGGAGAGTGATGAGAAAGAAGCCGTTTCTGCACGTACGCCACAAATAGAGTTGCCTGAGGTATGAAAAAAGCACATTTGGACAAGGCAGCTTCATTTTGGAAACAAAAATTGAGTTGTTTGGTTATAAAAAAAGGCGTTATGCATAGCGTCCAAAAAGAAACAGCATTCCAAGAAAAACACATGCTACCCACTGTAAAATTTGGTGGAGGTTCCATCATGCTTTGGGGCTGTGTGGCCAATGCCGGCACCGGGAATCTTGGTAAAGTTGAGAGTCGCATGGATTCCACTCAGTATCAGCAGATTCTTGAGAATAATGTTCAAGAATCAGTGACGAAGTTGAAGTTACGCCGGGGATGGATATTTCAGCAAGACAATGATCCAAAACACCGCTCCAAATCCTCAGGCATTCATGCAGAGGAACAATTACAATGTTCTGGAATGGCCATCCCAGTCCCCAGACCTGAATATCATTGAACATCTGTGGGATGATTTGAAGCGGGCTGTCCATGCTCGGCCACCATCTAACTTAACTGAACTTGTATTGTTTGTCCAAAATACCTTTATCCAGGATCCAGGAACTGATTAAAAGCTACAGGAAGCGACTAGAGGCTGTTATCTTTGCAAAAGGAGGATCTACGAAATATTAATGTCACTTTTCTGTTGAGGTGCCCATACTTTTGCACCGGTCAAATTTTGGTTTAATGCATATTGCACATTTTCTGTTAGTACAATAAACCTCATTTCAATCCTGAAATATTACTGTGTCCATCAGTTATTAGATATATCAAACTGAAATGGCTGCGGCAAACACCAAAATATTTAGAACTAAAAATGATTAAGATTAATAGGGGTGCCCAAACTTTTTCATAGGACTGTACAAGACATCGCACATGTACAGACATCACACATATATACAAGACATCACACACGTATACAAGACATCGTACATGTATACAAGACATCGCACATATATACAAGACATCGCACATGTATATAAGACATCGCACATGTACAGACATCACACATGTATACAAGACATCATACATGTATACAAGACATCGTACACGTATACAAGACAAGACATCGCACATGTATATAAGACATCGCACATATATACAAGAAATCGCACATGTATATAAGACATCGCACATGTACAGACATCACACGTGTACACCTCTCCTCCCATGGCAGTGCCATCAGCCGCCCACCGTCTGATACGACACAACTTCTCATATACGATTAACCATTTGAGGATGTATCAGGAATTATTTCACCATGTCGCTGCCAAGCACTGCACTGCCGCTATCAGGGTCCAGGGGATCCCGCCATCCGCCATCTTGGTTTCTCAGTCCTTGTATGTGATAATATCTCATCTTTTAGGATCTTCGAAGAACTGGAGTAATTTATATCTTTCTGTGATTCTCTGTGTTGGTGGAGGGCGCGAGACGCCAGCGCTTCAGGCTTTCGGGCATTTCTCGTGTAGCTGGAGAAAAAGTTGTCTAAATTATTGGATTATTTCCCATGGGCTGAGAAAGGGCGAATTCTGCAACCGCAGCGCCGGAGTGTGAACGTTCCTGCTTCCTATTTCAGGGGCTGGATTGGCCATTTCGGGAGCGAGTGTTTACCCCCCTCTCATGTCATATCAGAGCCCCATCTGATGTGCAGACCTGCGACATCTCACTACGGCCTCAGGCAGCGGCTACATGATGGCGAGAACGAGGAGGCCGTAACAAGAAGCAGAAAGAACTTATAAGGAAAAGGAGGTGTCAGGGGTATAAGGTATATTACTGTATAGGTAAACGGTATATGGGGGTATTACTACGGGTATATAGGTACATGGTAGAAGGGTATATAGGTATATGGTAGAAGGGTATATAGGTACATGGTAAAAGGGTATATAGGTACATGATAGAAGGGTATATAGGTACATGATAGAAGAGTATATTACTATATAGGTATAGGGTACATGGGGATATTACTATGCTACTAATATTATAAGTGTGAAAGTTTGTGAGTTTGGATGTTTGTGAGTTTGGATGTTTGTTCCTCAATCACGCTAAAACGCCTGGACGGATTTGCGTGCAATTTTCCACAAACATAGTTTCCCCTTAGGATTGAGTCACAGGCTACTTTTGGTGCCACTAAACAACATGGCTTCCTAGCAGGAGACTCACAAAAGCAGGACTCCTAGCCCCAGCTATAGACTCACACACACTGCCTGGCATTTCCTGCCTCAACCTGCCTGCACACTCCTTACTGTCACCTCAGGAGTCGCCCTCACTCTACTCACTCACATTTACATATAGCTTTCCACTATATAACACATCACATTGTCTGTATTACTACATACACAATATAACACATCGTCTGTATCACTACATACACAATATAACACATCACATTGTCTGTATCACTACATACACAATACAACACATCATATTGTCTGTATCACTACATACACAATATAACACATCACATCACATTTGCTAGCCCACCAAACTTTTTAAAGCACTTTTACAGTTTCACACGTCTGTGTCCGCCCAATTCTCAAATCACCGCAGACGAAGTCGCGGGTAAAAGCTAGTGGGTATATGGGTTTTCTCCTCTGAATCCCTTGAAGGAGTAATTCCAGTAATAATTGATAGTAGTATTGGGTAGTATATAGCAGTATTGGGTAGTATACAGTAGTATATAGTAGTATTGGGTAGTATATAGTAGTATTGGGTAGTATACAGTAGTATTGGGTAGTATATAGTAGTATATAGCAGTATATAGTAGTATTGGGTAGTATATACTGTAGTAGTATTGGGTAGTATATAGTAGTATATAGCAGTATATAGTAGTATTGGGTAGTATATACTGTAGTAGTATTGGGTAGTATATAGTAGTATATAGCAGTATATAGTAGTATTGGGTAGTATATACTGTAGTAGTATTGGGTAGTATATAGTAGTATATAGCAGTATATAGTAGTATTGGGTAGTATATAGCAGTATATAGCAGTATATAGTAGTATTGGGTAGTATATAGCAGTATATAGCAGTATATAATAGTATTGGGTAGTATACAGTAGTATATAGCAGTATACAGTAGTATATAATAGTATTGGGTAGTATACAGTAGTATATAGCAGTATATAGCCCCTGTGCTGTAACACGTGGGGCCGGAGAATCCTCTTTCTGAACTCCGTGATGTCGCCATCTTCCGCTGACCTCTAGTTTGCGTTCGGTAATCACTCGCCACATGTCGGGCACACTGTATGACCGCGGCAGGTATGATGGCGCCTCACTAGCGATAAAGCATCACATTAACATTTCTGACATTTCCATACATGAGGGGACGTCGTCTGACAGGTTCGGGGGCCCCCGGTGACCAATAAATGAGCAGCTACCAATGGCGGCCATCTTGGCTTCTTGTCCCTTAGTTGTTGATGTGATGGCGCCCGGGGCAAGTCTGTGAAGGGGCAGCAGGGTGTTCTGGGATGTCAGCAGGCCTATTTAAGACTCGTTACCATGGTAACGGGTGCGGGGACGAAGGTCTGCGGCGTGTTAGTGTAACCTGTATGTGTGATCTATTCTGGGGTCACCGTACGTGCGCAGCCCTGACATCTGTCACTTACATAACGTGAGCACAAGTCTCCCGAGGACGACGCCGCCGCCGCCGCCGTCTCCTCAAGGTCACGCTCAAGCACTTTCCTTCCGCTCACACAGACATTTTATTCTTTATACTGTGACGAGGTTTGGACAGAGATTAGGAAGAGGCCGGAACGCGCTGAACTATAGAAACAACAACTCCCAGCATGGCCTGACAGTCGGCACCGTGAGGGGATGCTGGGAGAGCGCTGCTCTGAGGGGCAGAAATACATAATGCAGCCAGTCGTGGTATTCTATGGGACCCAGGGCCGCACCTCTAATGAGGCGATGTGAAGCGCCCGCTTCAGGCGGCGGTCCCGAGGGGGCGTTTCCCCCCCCCCCCCCCCCTCACAACCAGCACAAGGAGAGCTGCCGCTCTCCTTGCACTGGTTCAGACATCTACGTATTAGCGTAGGCGGCGCCATCACGCCACCTACGCTGATACACAGACGTCTTGTGAGAGAAGAGGATGCGGCAGCGGGAGCAGCAGCAGCGCCCGGTCGGTCGGTAAGTATAATAACTGTTTTTTTTGGTTTATAATAGGCCGCTGCCTGCTGGAGTATCTACCAACATAGCGGCCTATTTACCAACCCGGACCTGCTCACTGCCGCCCCCGCTTTCCCTTGTACTTTAGGCCGCGGCGGGCGGTAGTGAATAGGCCCGGGCCAGGCCACGATCCCACTGCCGCTAATATTATATTCGGGGGTCTTTTCAGACCCCCGAGTATAATAATTGGAGCCCCAGGGGAGGTGAGAGAACATAATAAACACTGATACTCACCTCTCTGGGACCCAGTATTAATCCAAGCAGGCTTCAGGCCTATATGGTAATGTGTCAGACGTCACGTGGTCTGGGATATTACCATATAGGCCTGAAGCCTGTGCTAGTAGTAATAGCCTGTTACTGCTAGCACAGGCTTTGGGCCTGTATGGTAACAGGCTGTTACTGCTACCACAGGATTTGGGCCTATATGGTAATATCCCAGACCACGTGACGTCTGACACATTACCATACAGGCCCGAAACCTGCTAGGAGTAACATCAGATCCCGGAGAGGTGAGTAACAGTGATTATTATGTCCCCTCACCTCCCCTCACCGTCCGGTAAAACATTCCTGTAAATTACTGAGGAGACGCTCAATAGACAGCAAAGTAATAATGGAGAATATAATAGTAAACATTACTTCTGCCCGGATATGTCAGCGCAACGCAAATACCGCGGCACGACTCACCGCAAATACCGCGGCACAACGCACCGCAAATACCGCGGCACAACGCACCGCAAATACTGCAGCACAACGCATCGCAAATACCGCGGCACAACGCACCGCAAATACCGCGGCACAATGCACCGCAAATACCGCGGCACAACGCACCGCAAATACCGCAGCACAACGCAACGCAAATACCGCAGCACAACGCACCGCAAATACTGCAGCACAACGCACTGCCAGATTATATTAATTAATGTATTAATAATAATGGCACTGCCAAAATGGTGAGAATACACAATGTGAACAGGGGCCAAATAACAAAAGAGGTTACTAAAGAGAAATAGAAGAAATACAAGACACAGAATCCTTTATATACTACACCGGGTCCTCTATATACTACACCAGGTCCTCTATATACCACACCGGGTCCTCCATATACCACACCGGGTCCTCCATATACTATACCGGGTCCTCCATATACTACACCAGATCCTCTATATACTACACCAGATCCTCTATATACTACACCAGGTCCTCTATATACTACACCAGATCCTCCATATACCACACCGGGTCCTCCATATACCACACCGGGTCCTCTATATACTACACCGGGTCCTCTATATACTACACCGGGTCCTCCATATACCACACCGGGTCCTCCATATACTACACCGGGTCCTCCATATACTACACCAGATCCTCTATATACTACACCAGGTCCTCTATATACTACACTAGTACAGACACACAATCTCTTCTTCTTTTTTCCACTTTTCCTTCACAATGAGATAAATTAGTTACGTTTCCTTATTACGAGTTGCAGAAAATGATAATTTATGTTAATATCGAGCAGAAGTCTCATTTTGACTTTTGTTTCACCCCATCAATTTGTAACGATGGGCCCTTCCAGAACCTGCCAGGAGATTCGCTTTCATTTCTTCTCCATAAATCGTCTTGGGGGGGGGGGGGGGGGGGGCAAGAAAATGATATTCATGTTAAATTAAAATGCATTGACTAAAATTAATTACAGAGCTCAGAACTTGGAGAGAGACTGGAGGATCTGCCGGGTGCGAATAGATCGGAAGTGACCGCCGTCCACGCAACATGTCCACGCAACACGACCACGCGGCCTCACGAAACAGACACTGCTGTAGGTGATAGAACGTTCCTAAATATGAAGACCGGGGTGACGGACTGACCCCATTCCAGGGTATTGAACTTTCCCCATCAACTAGTGTGTGACCCGTGAGGCCCAATCACTGGGTTCAGAAGCCCCTCAGAGCCTTTGTCATCACCTCGGAGGATGGAAGAAGCTGAAGAGGACTCAGAGGGTGCGCCGCACACTGAGATGGAGCCCAGGAGAGGTGAGTATCAGTATTTACCCTGTTTCCGCACCTCCCCTGGGCCTCCACTTATTATATTCTGAAGGGACTCGGAGTTTGGAGAATATTTGTAGAAGAATCTGATGATATCCGGCCATGTCGCTCTGCCGGACACGGTGGCGGCCATGCTGTATTAGTCAGCTGTGGGTTATATATGGCAGTGCCAGGAGTGTGGGCAGTATATTATAGCGGAGCCTTTTATGTGGTCCAGGTGCGGCATTATATGGAGACGGTTCTGGACTCATTCATATATTGATACGACCGGCAGATATTAATTGACATCAATCCACGAGAGCGGCTGCCAAGGACTGGCCCCATGTCAAGAGCCGTCAATGAGAGACCAATTCAGTCCAACTGGCAGCTGTGGATGGAAATCACCACTGGGCTGTGTCGTGTTTGGGAACGGGGCCCAGCTGGGGGTGCGGAGGCCCAATTGTGAGCCTGCGAGATCCTAGGAAACAATCCTCTTGCTGTCATAAGTCAGAGTGTGAACAGGTATATAAATAGGTGCTTTCTCCTCGTCACCCCCGGCCTAGGTGGGCTGTTATCGCAACCCTGGGGGCTCATCGCACCGCCATTCTGCAACACCCACATGCTCGGAGCGCAGCCGTCTACATCTGTTGTTCTTCCCCAGACCTTCTCCCGGCCGCCTCCTGCTGCTCCTGACACTTCCCATCTTCAAACTTTGTCAGATTCATGATTAATGTTCTGCGTCTCCAGAAATAATTATAATTTATGTGAAATATCAAACAGGGATATCATGCATTATTCCAGAAATTAACTTTTATTTGCATGTTCTACTTGGTTACATCTGCTTCTGTATGAAAGACAACGCGGGAAGAGACAAGCTGCGATGTTGTTAAAGAAGCAGAAATTGTAATTAAACTGTCACCGGGCCTTGTTGTCTCGCAACGCCGTCCAACTATCTATTATATCTAGATCTACTGCTAATATCGAGTCGCCTCCAGGACCGAGGACGGGGGAAGCTCCGAGGAGACGCCACTTATCCAATCAAAGACCAAAATCCAATAGCGCCACGTTAGTCCGGATAGTCACGGCTGTTAACCCTTTACTACCGCTGTTTCATTGTCACAACTTATAACCGCAGGACAAATAGTGACAAATAGTGAGACGGACGCGCGAGAGATTCAGATCACGTATAGTCTGATAGTCCAGAGGACTCGCATGGAGGGGCAGCACCAAGATAGGCCAAGTCTCCAGTCTAAGATGGGATCTGTATGGTGTCGGCCAGACCGGGAGACCTATAAGGGACCAGGAGATCCCCGGGAAGGATCTTCTCATGTTATATGAAGGGATCTACAAGGGATTCGAAAGAACCAACTCAAATCCCTTCAGGTGTTTTTGGGTGAAATTTTACTGAGCCAATATGGACAGATTAGGGGGAGCTCACACGGATGAAAGTGGAGCGCAATTCGGCACATGTATACACTCCTAACTCCCATTGAAATGAATGGGAGCATTTTGAGCGCGTCATCTGCAGGTACGTGTATACATGCCAAATTGCACTCCACTTTCCTCCATGTGAACACACCCTTAGGGCGAAAGGTGAGGATTAAGTCAGTCTTCTGACTTATTACCCTGGGGTCAAGTAGAAGTTCTGCCCAGTAACTGAGAGTCACTGTAATGTTTGTACACAGTGACTGCACCAGCTGAATAGTGAGCGCAGCTCTGGAGTATAATACAGGATAAGTAATGTAATGTATGTACACAGTGACTGCACCAGCAGAATAGTGAGCGCAGCTCTGGAGTATAATACAGGATAAGTAATGTAATGTATGTACACAGTGACTGCACCAGCTGAATAGTGAGCGCAGCTCTGGAGTATAATACAGGATAAGTAATGTAATGTATGTACACAGTGACTGTACCAGCTGAATAGTGAGCGCAGCTCTGGAGTATAATACAGGATAAGTAATGTAATGTATGTACACAGTGACTGTACCAGCAGAATAGTGAGCGCAGCTCTGGAGTATAATACAGGATAAGTAATGTAATGTATGTACACAGTGACTGCACCAGCAGAATAGTGAGCGCAGCTCTGGAGTATAATACAGGATAAGTAATGTAATGTATGTACACAGTGACTGCACCAGCTGAATAGTGAGCGCAGCTCTGGAGTATAATACAGGATAAGTAATGTAATGTATGTACACAGTGATTGTACCAGCAGAATAGTGAGCGCAGCTCTGGAGTATAATACAGGATAAGTAATGTAATGTATGTACACAGTGACTGCACCAGCTGAATAGTGAGCGCAGCTCTGGAGTATAATACAGGATAAGTAATGTAATGTATGTACACAGTGACTGTACCAGCTGAATAGTGAGCGCAGCTCTGGAGTATAATACAGGATAAGTAATGTAATGTATGTACACAGTGACTGTACCAGCAGAATAGTGAGCGCAGCTCTGGAGTATAATACAGGAGAAGTAATGTAATGTATGTACACAGCGACTGCACCAGCAGAATAGTGAGCGCAGCTCTGGAGTATAATACAGGATAAGTAATGTAATGTATGTACACAGTGACTGTACCAGCAGAATAGTGAGCGCAGCTCTGGAGTATAATACAGGATAAGTAATGTAATGTATGTATACAGAGACTGCACCAGCAGAATAATGAGTGCAGCTCTGGAGTATAATACAGGATAAGTAATGTAATGTATGTACACAGTGACTGCACCAGCTGAATAGTGAGCGCAGCTCTGGAGTATAATACAGGATAAGTAATGTAATGTATGTACACAGTGACTGTACCAGCTGAATAGTGAGCGCAGCTCTGGAGTATAATACAGGATAAGTAATGTAATGTATGTACACAGTGACTGTACCGGCAGAATAGTGAGTGCAGCTCTGGAGTATAATACAGGATAAATAATGTAATGCATGTACACAGTGACCAGCAGAATAGTGAGCGCAGCTCTGGAGTATGATACAGGATAAGTAATGTAATGTATGTACACAGTGACTGTACCAGCAGAATAGTGAGCGCAGCTCTGGAGTATAATACAGGATAAGTAATGTAATGCATGTACACAGTGACTGTACCAGCAGAATAGTGAGCGCAGCTCTGGAGTATAATACAGGATAAGTAATGTAATGCGTGTACACAGTGACTGCACCGGCAGAATAGTGAGCGCAGCTCTGGAGTATAATACAGGATAAGTGATGTAATGTATGTACACAGTGACTGTACCGGCAGAATAGTGAGCGCAGCTTTGGAGTATAATACAGGATAAGTAATGTAATGTATGTACACAGTGACTGTACCGGCAGAATAGTGAGCGCAGCTCTGGAGTATAATACAGGATAAGTAATGTAATGTATGTACACAGTGACTGTACCGGCAGAATAGTGAGCGCAGCTCTGGAGTATAATACAGGAGAAGTAATGTAATGTATGTACACAGTGACTGCACCAGCAGAATAGTGAGCGCAGCTCTGGAGTATAATACAGGATAAGTAATGTAATGTATGTACACAGTGACTGTACCAGCAGAATAGTGAGCGCAGATCTGGAGTTTAATACAGGATAAGTAATGTAATGTATGCACACAGTGACTGTACCAGCAGAATAGTGAGTGCAGCTCTGGAGTATAATACAGGATAAGTAATGTAATGTGTGTACACAGTGACTGTACCAGCAGAATAGTGAGCGCAGCTCTGGAGTATAATACAGGATAAGTAATGTAATGTATATATACAGTGACGAGCAGAATAGTGAGCGCAGCTCTGGGGTATAATACAGGATAAGTAATGTAATGTATGTACACAGTGACTGTACCAGCAGAATAGTGAGCGCAGCTCTGGAGTATAATACAGGATAAGTAATGTAATGTGTGTACACAGTGACTGCACCAGCAGAATAGTGAGCGCAGCTCTGGAGTATAATACAGGATAAGTAATGTAATGTGTGTACACAGTGACTGCACCAGCAGAATAGTGAGCGCAGCTCTGGAGTATAATACAGGATAAGTAATGTAATGTATGTACACAGTGACTGCACCAGCAGAATAGTGAGCGCAGCTCTGGAGTATAATACAGGATAAGTAATGTAATGTATGTACACAGTGACTGCACCAGCAGAATAGTGAGCGCAGCTCTGGAGTATAATACAGGATAAGTAATGTAATGTATGTACACAGTGACTGCACCAGCAGAATAGTGAGCGCAGCTCTGGAGTATAATACAGAATAAGTAATGTAATGTATGTACACAGTGACTGCACCAGCAGAATAGTGAGCGCAGCTCTGGAGTATAATACAGGATAAGTAATGTAATGTATGTACACAGTGACTGCACCAGCAGAATAGTGAGCGCAGCTCTGGAGTATAATACAGGATAAGTAATGTATGTACACAGTGACTGTACCAGCAGAATAGTGAGCGCAGCTCTGGAGTATAATACAGGATAAGTAATGTAATGTATGTACACAGTGACTGCACCAGCAGAATAGTGAGCGCAGCTCTGGAGTATAATACAGGATAAGTAATGTAATGTATGTACACAGTGACTGTACCGGCAGAATAGTGAGCGCAGCTCTGGAGTATAATACAGGATAAGTAATGTAATGTATGTACACAGTGACTATACCAGCAGAATAGTGAGCGCAGCTCTGGAGTATAATACAGGATAAGTAATGTAATGTATGTACACAGTGACTGCACCAGCAGAATAGTGAGCGCAGCTCTGGAGTATAATACAGGATAAGTAATGTATGTACACAGTGACTGTACCAGCAGAATAGTGAGCGCAGCTCTGGAGTATAATACAGGATAAGTAATGTAATGTATGTACACAGTGACTGCACCAGCAGAATAGTGAGCGCAGCTCTGGAGTATAATACAGGATAAGTAATGTAATGTATGTACACAGTGACTGCACCAGCAGAATAGTGAGCGCAGCTCTGGAGTATAATACAGGATAAGTAATGTAATGTATGTACACAGTGACTGCACCAGCAGAATAGTGAGCGCAGATCTGGAGTTTAATACAGGATAAGTAATGTAATGTATGCACACAGTGACTGTACCAGCAGAATAGTGAGTGCAGCTCTGGAGTATAATACAGGATAAGTAATGTAATGTGTGTACACAGTGACTGTACCAGCAGAATAGTGAGCGCAGCTCTGGAGTATAATACAGGATAAGTAATGTAATGTATATATACAGTGACGAGCAGAATAGTGAGCGCAGCTCTGGGGTATAATACAGGATAAGTAATGTAATGTATGTACACCGTGACTGCACCAGCAGAATAGTGAGCGCAGATCTGGAGTATAATACAGGATAAGTAATGTAATGTGTGTACACAGTGACTGTACCAGCAGAATAGTGAGCGCAGCTCTGGAGTATAATACAGGATAAGTAATGTAATGTGTGTACACAGTGACTGTACCAGCAGAATAGTGAGCGCAGCTCTGGAGTATAATACAGGATAAGTAATGTAATGTATATATACAGTGACGAGCAGAATAGTGAGCGCAGCTCTGGGGTATAATACAGGATAAGTAATGTAATGTATGTACACCGTGACTGCACCAGCAGAATAGTGAGCGCAGATCTGGAGTATAATACAGGATAAGTAATGTAATGTATGTACACAGTGACTGTACCGGCAGAATAGTGAGCGCAGCTCTGGAGTATAATACAGGATAAGTAATGTAATGTATGTACACAGTGACTGCACCAGCAGAATAGTGAGCGCAGCTCTGGAGTATAATACAGGATAAGTAATGTAATGTATGCACACAGTGACTGCACCAGCAGAATAGTGAGCGCAGCTCTGGAGTATAATACAGGATAAGTAATGTAATGTATGTACACAGTGACTGTACCAGCAGAATAGTGAGCGCAGCTCTGGAGTATAATACAGGATAAGTAATGTAATGTATGTACACAGTGACCAGCAGAATAGTGAGCGCAGCTCTGGAGTATATGTAATGTATATTTCTCTTTTTCTGTTGTGTTGGGGATCTCAGTATTTGGGGCTTAGACTATACGAGTCCAGGAATTGGCAGATTTTCCGCCTTGAATAACAATGTGTCAATTATATGACAAAATAAATTTAGTGCAGAAATCCAAATACTAAACTTAATTTCGTTGCTTTATAAGAGATCAAGCCGGGAATTGGTTTATTACGTGTATTATATATATAATAATGCGGCGCCCTCTTTATCGGCGCCGTCGGCCGCGGTCAGGTCTGAATAAATTACCCCATGCCTGGATATATTCACCACCAGCTTCTGTTTTCATCACTTTCTACCATGTCTGCAATTTGGAGAAGAAAAACACAATTTGTATTAAATATTGCGGCTGTTCATGAAGTTATTTTTGATCTCAGATGATCGTGGTCCTTATTTATTGCCATGGCAACGGCTTGACTCATTATAAGATGATCACGGCTCGCGTCCTGTTTGCGTGCCGGATGTGGCGCCTGCTGCCGCTCCTATATACGCTCCTATAGATTATCGCGCCGCTCTTCTCGCTCTCACACCTACCTATAGAGACCGTATTACATCTCAATAACGTGAGAATTCGAGAGGGACGTCTTACCCCGATATCGCACTGAACCCGGGTCATCGGCGTCCCGGAGGAGGAGATATGGGGAGATGTGGAGCAAAATCCGAAACGGGAGTAAAATACAAAAACTTGTAAAACTTACAACTTCTATAATGACTTATAATAAGCAGCTCCGCAGGGTCCGGGGCAACAGCTGGGGTTCTGTCTTATCTGCCATTGGGGGGCTCCTACAATAAAGGGGCACCCTCCTGCCATGCCAGAATAGTGGGGGAGTCTCTGAGGCGCCGGGCTCTGTTATATTATATATGACCTTGGCACTTAGAAGTCGGTCACGGCGCAGAAAAGGGGCGTGGTCAACACATTTGGCGATCGCGTAGTGAAAAGGGGGTGTGCCTTAAGAAAAAGGGCGTGGTCAACACATTTGGCGATCGCGTAATGAACAGGGGGTGTGGCATAAGAGAAAAAGAGGCGTGTCACCCCCCAAATGGCCAGGGTAGTACTGAGAGGGGGGTCAGAGAATGAAAAGTTGGCAAGTATTTTATTAGTCACATGATCACCAGCAAGCACCAGGATACAGCGCCCCGTATCTCAGCTCCGGGATATCTTACATCAGACAATCATGGCGGACACGATCACTTCTTCCCCTGACAGCTTTTTTAAATGATAAATTCCATTTCCCTGCAGCCGCCACCAGGGGGCGCTTGTAGGTGTGAGTCATTAGCTCCCTCTAGTGGTGGGGCAGCTAAGCAGAATTTACCACACAATAGGCACAACCCCCCTTTTATGACCCAGTATGGAGAGGCGCCCTGGGGGTGTCCTTGTATTCTCTGGACGCTCTCTGCAGAGGCGGACACAGGACAATCACCTGCAGATGGGACACCCCTTTAAGAATGTCGCATTATTTAGGAGAGGCGATGGGTGTCCTGTTGGTTGCTGCCCAGTCCTTATGTCAGGGGGATTTGCTGTGCACTCTTCTGGGGCCCCCCATTACTTATCGCCCCGTTGTATTGGCTATTTTGGATACGGCTTGCATATGGCAGTATATAATGTGGCAGCGGCCCGCGGCTGATGGTGTAGATCCAGACAAGTTTTGGTTCCCGGCTCTCTGGGGATTTGGTAATTTGCAATGTTCAGACAAGTTGCCCTTTTTATTATAAGAGCTGAACAATGGGGCATTGAGCCGCTTCGCTCTGCGCTCGGCTCGGCAGATAATATAACCCAGCAGATAATGTGAACTCGGCCTGAATCTCTGCCAGTCTCAGTGACTTGGAAGCGGCTTCCACACATGTCCTTGTAAACTTCAATAAGGATTCGGTGATAAGCACCGCACATCTGATGGAGAGATCTGCGCCGTCTGCGTAGCGGGCGCTCCTCGTATCCTTTCTACATCTCGGCGGAGCTTTACAGGAGTCAAAGGGTTAAACCGTAAAGCGCTAGATCAGATGTCTGCACGAAAGTCGCCGCGAGATGTAACCCTTATCATTCATCATCCGTAAGATGGCACATGGAGAAGTCTACGGAGCCCTCTGATGTCCCCATCACATGGGATTCACATATTAAAGTGGAAGTCTAACTTTAGGTAACATTTAAAGGGGCGCTCCAGCATAGATTTTTTTGATCAGTTAGGGGGCTACACATGGGACCCCTACCTACCTATGAAGGGGCCACAGTGCTCCTATGAGTATAGCGCCCCCAGATTTCACCCCACTACAGTACAATAGCACCTTCACTGCACTGAACAGCGGGGTCTGACCTCTAGGACCCCCATCAATCCTAAAGATGTCAGGATCCCATCATTACTATTGCACTGCGTCCCCGTCACTGGTTTTCCCTGCAGAGCGCCCCAGCCAATCACAGTGCAGGAACGCGCGCAGATCCCTATTTGAGGCCCCGAGGTCACGAACCTTTCAATAAACTTTATCTAAATCAATAGCACAAGTGATTACAAGAACCTTTGTAATAGATCTTATCGGAGAAAAATGCTCCTTTCTCCTGATCAGGCTGCTCCTCTGCCACACTGACTTTCACTCTGTAATCTCTGCTCTGTATGTCTGTAGGTCACATGATTCAGATTACACAAGTCTATAAAGGGGGATTGTGCAGAGAGAAGTCTTGCTGGAACTGAATAGGAGCTTTCTATCACAACCAAAGAACTGTGTCCACATCAGTACAGGCCCGGACTTCCCTGTCTATGTCCTGCACAGAGCTGGTCCTGAGGGAGAGAAAGTAATGGAGCAGATTCTCCTCTTCTTACTGTGTGTAGTGAGGATAGCTAGCCCAGCCACCAGCTCAGGGAGGACTGCAGACTACAGCGAGAGGCAGCGGAGGAGATATTATGTCCCCACACCACGGAGTGTATTGGTTTATGCAAAGTTTAAAGGTTAGGTAGACTTTAAGTGAATTGGGACGGGTTTACTTTCCTGCCCAGCCAGGACCGCAGTGCGGCCTTTGATTCCCAGGATTGGTGGGGGTCCCAGACCTGAGGACCAGAGTTATATATAATACTATCACTTTACTAGAAGATGGGATTTTTAAGAACTTCTGAAATATTACAAAGTCCCATATACTGCAATTTTTACTCTGGCCACTAAGCCTAATAAGAGACTAACACATGGCAATTCTGCAGGTTTTCTTTGCAGCAGTCACCTTATTTACATCACAGATAGTATTACTATAGAAGATAACACCTCTATAGATAACACCACTGAGCCATCATTACATCACTACTGACAATAGTCACAGCTTAACTCCTCCCCCTCCCTGCACTGAGCATGTCTAGAAAACTCTCCATAGACCTCAATGAGTCGGCTCCAGATTATTATTACCTATGGTCATGGCGGTGCTGTAAAGCAGATCACTAAATGCTGTTAACAGAGCAGAGGAGAAGCTCAGGCAAGATGGCCGCCCCCATAATCATGGACAGAACATAGAGTGATAGATTTCACAATCTGGTTTTAATAATTAAATTTAAAAAACCTGGTGACACTTTCCTTGTACCCTCGGGGTGAGGACTCCTTTATTCCTGCTGCTCTATACTTTGTATTTGCCTTTCTCTCCGTTGTTCTGATCCACTTCTTGTCCTGCAGTCCGCTCAGCGGGATACTGGCTGTTTGCTGACAGTCTGCAGTCCGCGGCCCACTGACAGACTACGCGGCGCTGTAACCGATGGGCATGAAATTTTCCTTCCCTGCTATGAAATCATCCCCGCAATTAAAGGGATTGTTTCTTGTAAGATCGTTACTCCGGGGAATTGCCATTTATGTAGTTCTCTAATATATTCCTTAATGTGGCGCCGCGATGCATTAATTGCGGTAAGACAGGCCTGTAATTAACATCTGCACCGGTAGGGGGGGGGAGGCAATAAGGCCTAGAGAGGGGGGAGAAGCCACAGCGAATACCAGGGCACTGTCAGCCAGGCCGGGCTCCTGCTGCGGTGAAGGGGTTAATTACTATAAAGCGCTCGCGGTAGTGATAAGAGTAATCCATAAGATTCAATTAAGTTTATCAGGCAATTAGACACACAGAGGCGCAGTCACGGTAATTACATCTCACAGATTATCAGGAGACGAGACAACGTATCTGTAGCAAATCTCCCGAGAACCACAGTCATCCTCCAGTCTCCGAGAAAGCAGGCCAAGGAGCGAGCGAGTCTCCAACCCGGCGATACAAGACACAGCCAAGACAGGGCAGCGGAGCAAAAGTGATAGGAAACTGAGGGGTTAATAAGGGGTCTATAGGTGAGGACGGAAGGAGGCCGCCCCCAAATACACAGGAGCGGCCACAGTGATCAGGTGATCGATCCAACAACAGACACCCCAAATATGTAACTGTGAGGACCAGGGAGACGATGGCGGAATGTACAAATGAATCAGAGACCGTGAGATGAGCGCAGCTCTGGGGTATAATACAGGATAAGTAATGTAATGTATGTACACAGTGACTGTACCAGCAGAATAGTGAGCGCAGCTCTGGAGTATAATACAGGATAAGTAATGTAATGTATGTACACAGTGACTGTACCAGCAGAATAGTGAGCGCAGCTCTGGAGTATAATACAGGATAAGTAATGTAATGTATGTACACAGTGACTGTACCAGCAGAATAGTGAGCGCAGCTCTGGAGTATAATACAGGATAAGTAATGTAATGTATGTACACAGTGACTGTACCAGCAGAATAGTGAGCGCAGCTCTGGGGTATAATACAGGATAAGTAATGTAATGTATGTACACAGTGACTGTACCGGCAGAATAGTGAGCGCAGCTCTGGAGTATAATACAGGATAAGTAATGTAATGTATGTACACAGTGACTGTACCAGCAGAATAGTGAGCGCAGCTCTGGGGTATAATACAGGATAAGTAATGTAATGTATGTACACAGTGACTGTACCAGCAGAATAGTGAGCGCAGCTCTGGGGTATAATACAGGATAAGTAATGTAATGTATGTACACAGTGACTGTACCAGCAGAATAGTGAGCGCAGCTCTGGGGTATAATACAGGATAAGTAATGTAATGTATGTACACAGTGACTGTACCAGCAGAATAGTGAGCGCAGCTCTGGAGTATAATACAGGATAAGTAATGTAATGTATGTACACAGTGACTGTACCAGCAGAATAGTGAGCGCAGCTCTGGAGTATAATACAGGATAAGTAATGTAATGTATGTACACAGTGACTGCACCAGCAGAATAGTGAGCGCAGCTCTGGAGTATAATACAGGATAAGTAATGTAATGTATGTACACAGTGACTGTACCAGCAGAATAGTGAGCGCAGCTCTGGAGTATAATACAGGATAAGTAATGTAATGTATGTACACAGTGACTGCACCAGCAGAATAGTGAGTGCAGCTCTGGAGTATAATACAGGATAAGTAATGTAATGTATATACACAGAGACTGCACCAGCAGAATAGTGAGCGCAGCTCTGGAGTATAATACAGGATAAGTAATGTAATGTATGTACACAGCGACTGTACCAGCAGAATAGTGAGCGCAGCTCTGGAGTATAATACAGGATAAGTAATGTAATGTATGTACACAGTGACTGTACCAGCAGAATAGTGAGCGCAGCTCTGGAGTATAATACAGGATAAGTAATGTAATGTATGTACACAGTGACTGTACCAGCAGAATAGTGAGCGTAGCTCTGGAGTATAATACAGGATAAGTAATGTAATGTATGTACACGGTGACTGCACCAGCAGAATAGTGAGCGCAGCTCTGGAGTATAATACAGGATAAGTAATGTAATGTATGTACGCAGTGACTGCACCAGCAGAATAGTGAGCGCAGCTCTGGAGTATAATACAGGATAAGTAATGTAATGTATGTACACGGTGACTGCACCAGCAGAATAGTGAGCGCAGCTCTGCAGTATAATACAGGATAAGTAATGTAATGTATGTACATAGTGACTGTACCAGCAGAATAGTGAGCGCAGCTCTGGAGTATAATATAGGATGAAACTTTTATATACATTTTCTGCAGATTAATTTCATATGTATTTTGCTCCCTTCTTTGTTGTGTAACCCTGAGTGGAGTTTTGCCCCCTCCCCATCGCTCCCCTGTATAGTGATCGCCCCCAGTGTTTACCTTTATAATAATGGGGCTGTGGCGGTTTCTCACCAGATAACACATCTCTTTAGTATGAGGCGGCCGCGGTCTTTTTCCTGCTCCGGTAATAACTTACAATGAGGTGATTCCTGGCAGAGGATTCGTCATCTTTACGTCTATGGAGGATATTTCTTTACCATTATTTTAAGTGAAAATCTCCTTCAGGACTTCGGCAATTACATTCCGGCGCTGTCTTACGGCTATCGATCTGTGCAGGCGGAAAGAGCTGAAGACAACTTCACTTTATGGTCATGTACATGAGATAGATGCTGACTCGTGGACACATTACACACAGTACAGACACATGGGGTACACTATAGACATATAGGGGGCCTTAGTATTATTATTAGGAGCCATACAGTACAGTCACATATTGGGCAGTGTATATTGAACCCTATACATAGTAAATGGGCATTAATGGGGTATCACCAGTAGCGCTGACTCCGCGGCCCCCACCTCCATGTCTCCCCTCCCCCGTCATTCTTCTCCATAGTGTTTTGCACATCATCAGTGACATTTTCATGAGTCAGTGACTTGTGATTGTCTGCACAGATCTGTGACATCATCACTGCTGCCGCGCGGCTGAACGGTCCCGTATATGGTCTATAGGTGACATTACAAGTCTATACATTATCTGCCAGGGTGGGGTGAGGCTATTTTTGCATGTACTTTGGCTGTGTAATTTCTTATATTTCTGCGTCAGGCTCCTTTAAATCCAGCGCACAGGTTGGTGTGACGAGTCTGCCGCCTGCTGGTGTGAACTGGGACTTATTACTACAGCACTGTACTATACTACACTACACTACACTATAGCACTACACTACACTATACCACTATACTACACTACACTATAGCTATTAGCACTGTACTACACTACACTACACTATAGCACTACACTACTCTACACTATACTACACTATACTACACTACACTATACTACACTACACTATAGCTATTAGCACTGTACTACACTACACTATAGCACTACACTACTCTACACTATACTACACTACACTATACTACACTATACTATAGCTATTAGCACTGTACTACACTACACTATACTACACTATACTATAGCACTACACTACTCTACACTACACTACACTATACTACACTATAGCTATTAGCACTGTACTACACTACACTATACTACACTATAGCACTATACTACACTACACTACACTATACTACACTATAGCTATTAGCACTGTACTACACTACACTATACTACACTATAGCACTATACTACACTACACTATACTACACTATAGCACTGTACTACACTACCCTACACTGACTTTTAATAAATGTGGAGTTTTCTTGGATTATACCTTTGCTAACCTTCTATCACTTTCATCCGCGTCACAATTATCTGATATTTTGTGTTTTGTTAACACTGAAAATCTCAAGAAAATACATTTAGGTTTGTGGCAAAATGTAACAAAAAGTTCAAGGGGTGTGCAGACTTTTGCAAGGCCCTGTAAGATCTCCAGAGCGGACACGATATAAGATCTGCTGCAGCCAATCATCTGATTGCAGAACTGGGAGATTTACAATGTTAAGAAACAGCGACACCCGGTGGCCATGAAGAGGTAAGACAGGAAATTCTACTTCCACTCATTGACATCAATAACAGATATGGGGGATTGCTGGGGATCTCCCCTGTCAGATACGTGAATGGTTCTAGGTGTGGCCTGACCAGACACTGGGGCTGACTACAAGAGAGTGCTTCACCTACTGCCCAACAAAAAGCTCTCAGAGGCTACTTTTGGGCAGTGTACCTCTTGGTTAGAAGTCGATGACTATTAAGCATGTCCTTGGAACATACTCAAAGACATTTTGCCCATTTGACAGACTTTGAGAGGGGGCATCACTGGACAGAGAAGCCGGAGGGTCCCTGAGTAGTTATACAAGGACACTCAGTGATATGTACAGGACACACTGCCCCCTGCTGGTGAGATGATGTGGGGGCCATCACATAGGACAGTCGGTCCCCCCTAGTAGTGATATGTACAGGACACACTGCTCCCTGCTGGTGAGATGATGTGGGGGCCATTACATAGGACAGTCAGTCCCCCCTAGTAGTGATATGTACAGGACACACTGCCCCCTGCTGGTGTGATGATGTGGGGGCCATCACATAGGACAGTCAGTCCCCCCCTAGTAGTGATATGTACAGGACACACTGCCCCCTGCTGGTGTGATGATGTGGGGGCCATCACATAGGACAGTTGGTTCCCCCTAGTAGTGATGTGTACAGGACACACTGCCCCCTGCTGGTGAGATGATGTGGGGGCCATCACATAGGATAGTCGGTCCCCCCTGGTAGTGATATGTACAGGACACACTGCCCCCCTGCTGGTGAGATGATGTGGGGGGTGTCACATAGGACAGTTGGTTCCCCCTAGTAGTGATATGTACAGGACACACTGCCCCCCTGCTGGTGAGATGATGTGGGGGCCATCACATGGGACAGTCGGTCCCCCCTAGTAGTGATATGTACAGGACACACTGCCCCCTGCTGGTGTGATGATGTGGGGGCCATTACATAGGACAGTCGGTCCCCACTAGTAGTGATATGTACAGGACGCACTGCTCCCTGCTGGTGTGATGATGTGGGGGCCATCACATAGGACAGTCGGTCCCCACTAGTAGTGATATGTACAGGACACACTGCTCCCTGCTGGTGAGATGATGTGGGGGCCATCACATAGGACAGTCGGTCCCCACTAGTAGTGATATGTACAGGACGCACTGCTCCCTGCTGGTGAGATGATGTGGGGGCCATCACATAGGACAGTCGGTCCCCCCTAGTAGTGATATGTACAGGACACACTGCCCCCTGCTGGTGAGATGATGTGGGGCCATCACATAGGACAGTCGGTCCCCCCCTAGTAGTGATATGTACAGGACACACTGCCCCCTGCTGGTATGGGGGGCTAACACATAGGACAGTCGGTCCCCCCTAGTAGTGATATGTACAGGACACACTGCCCCCTGCTGGTGTGATGATGTGGGGGCCATCACATAGGACAGTTGGTTCCCCCTAGTAGTGATGTGTACAGGACACACTGCCCCCTGCTGGTGAGATGATGTGGGGGCCATCACATAGGATAGTCGGTCCCCCCTGGTAGTGATATGTACAGGACACACTGCCCCCCTGCTGGTGAGATGATGTGGGGGGTGTCACATAGGACAGTTGGTTCCCCCTAGTAGTGATATGTACAGGACACACTGCCCCCCTGCTGGTGAGATGATGTGGGGGCCATCACATGGGACAGTCGGTCCCCCCTAGTAGTGATATGTACAGGACACACTGCCCCCTGCTGGTGTGATGATGTGGGGGCCATTACATAGGACAGTCGGTCCCCACTAGTAGTGATATGTACAGGACGCACTGCTCCCTGCTGGTGTGATGATGTGGGGGCCATCACATAGGACAGTCGGTCCCCACTAGTAGTGATATGTACAGGACACACTGCTCCCTGCTGGTGAGATGATGTGGGGGCCATCACATAGGACAGTCGGTCCCCACTAGTAGTGATATGTACAGGACGCACTGCTCCCTGCTGGTGAGATGATGTGGGGGCCATCACATAGGACAGTCGGTCCCCCCTAGTAGTGATATGTACAGGACACACTGCCCCCTGCTGGTGAGATGATGTGGGGCCATCACATAGGACAGTCGGTCCCCCCCTAGTAGTGATATGTACAGGACACACTGCCCCCTGCTGGTATGGGGGGCTAACACATAGGACAGTCGGTCCCCCCTAGTAGTGATATGTACAGGACACACTGCCCCCTGCTGGTGTGATGATGTGGGGGCCATTACATAGGACAGTCAGTCCCCACTAGTAGTGATATGTACAGGACGCACTGCTCCCTGCTGGTATGGGGATGGGGGGCTAACACATAGGACAGTCGGTCCCCCCTAGTAGTGATATGTACAGGACACACTGCCCCCTGCTGGTGTGATGATGTGGGGGCCATTACATAGGACAGTCGGTCCCCACTAGTAGTGATATGTACAGGACACACTGCTCCCTGCTGGTGAGATGATGTGGGGGCCATCACATAGGACAGTCGGTCCTCCCTAGTAGTGATATGTACAGGACACACTGCTCCCTGCTGGTGAGATGATGTGGGGCCATCACATAGGACAGTCGGTCCTCCCTAGTAGTGATATGTACAGGACACACTGCCTCCTGCTGGTGAGATGATGTGGGGGCCATTACATAGGACAGTCGGTCCCCACTAGTAGTGATATGTACAGGACGCACTGCTCCCTGCTGGTGTGAGGATGTGGGGGCCATCACATAGGACAGTCGGTCCTCCCTAGTAGTGTTATGTACAGGACACACTGCTCCCTGCTGGTGAGATGATGTGGGGCCATCACATAGGACAGTCGGTCCCCCCTAGTAGTGATATGTACAGGACACACTGCTCCCTGCTGGTGAGATGATGTGGGGGGTGTCACATAGGACAGTCAGTCCCCCCTAGAAGTGATATGTACAGGACGCACTGCCTCCTGCTGGCTGAGGAGAGTAACCTGCTGATTAGTTGATGATCTACAGATGGGTTTGCTCTTCCTTTGCTGTGACTGACATCAGGTAATTTGCATACTTTTTCCCAGGGTGCATTAGCGCCAGTCCTTTGCTCTCCCTGCACCTGCTGTGTGCCTTCAGTGAGATCCGGCGCCCCCGTACCTCTGAAGCAGACTCTGCCTCCTGCTCTTCATATTTACTACATTTTGCACCCTCTGAGTTTTGCTTCATCTCCCGCACACACTTTATACACTTGTCATCTATCCCAGAATGTCCTAAACATGGGGGCGACCTCCCAGACTGGATCAAAGCCAGACATGCAGGGTAGTCTGAGAGCTCTGGGTGCAGATGTGCCCCTGAAATGTTACCCCGGGGTATCTGAGCTCGCAGGGTCAGCACAGTTGCACACTCGGTCTCTAGGTTCGTGTACACACCTCTATTTACCCAAGAGGACAATTACTGAAGACGTTTTACAGCCCTGGTCATAACCCGGATCCATTAGGGAAGGAAATCAAATGTCCTCCCTTTATCCACTGCCCTGACAGTCCATCAGATGGCGGCGACTACTTTACCTGCAATCTGGCAACAGACAGGGTAGAAAAGTCCTGACATTCCCCAAACCAGGGGTAAATATTGCAGCCATTGGGTCGGAGCAGATTTGCAGATTTGCTCCCTGTGCACACTCAGCACACCTGCACAAAGACTCCTGGAACATTCAGACCTTGGAAAGTCAACTCAGCCGGACTCTTATGAGACAAGCAGGATGAAGGGTCGTAGGTCAGTGCCACAAGTCACATGATGCCTACATATAAGGTGGCGGTGCCCGTAACGTGGTCAGAGGTACCACTAGATCCAGAAACCCCCCAGGCCAGGGTGAGGCTCATGAAGATACGACATGGCGACAATGAGAAGACATTGCTTACTTGTTTATCTGCCCAAACCCATAAGTGCAGCCCCCGACCCCCCCTCCATTGTAGCCGATACCACCACAGCCGCTTCATATTGACTATAAACATACAGGGGGCCTGAGTCACATTACACCCCTATATACCCCCTCTATACTCCCTATATACCTCATATATAGCCCATATATACCCCCTATATACCCCACACTTGGTTACATCTCTTTTCTTCATTCACAGAAATCATCTTTTAACCCTTCTATCCCTGGAAGGATTCTTACTGTGCAGCATTTTTTCCACTTCTGCCTAAAACTTTTACACGGTACTGCAGATGTAAATCCCAGCCATGTTGTCGCCCGTCGCATCCTACATCACACGTGCTGCGGTATATTAGGTCTGATATGACATTTACATGGTGACGACTTTGGTTGCCCTTTGTGTTTCGCGCCTGAGACGTCGCTGTGACATTTCTACGAGTCTCCGCCTTCACTTCTTTCCTCCGTTATTCTAATTTTAGCTCTTAAAATAGTTAATTAAGGTCTGAGATGCAAATGAAGGATGTCGTAAACAAGCCCCTCCCCCCAGGTCTCCTGCATTAGGTGGGTCCTTCATGTCTTCCATGTACTATTAGTATATAGAAGCGAGGTCATGTGCAGAGGGTATACAGGTGTGTGGTCTGCTCTCCACAATGGCGCCCCCTATGGCCTCTGCTCCTGTATGTAGGAGATGATACAAGTCTAGTCTGAACCCTCCGATACAGAATATGTGATGAGTGAGCAGCGTGAAAACATAACTGAGCGCAACGTACAGAAGGCAAGGGCCAGTAATGACCCCCGACCCCCATAACACAGGACGGATACAAAACAGACATTACCAAGTAATCGGGCGCGCTCCTCACACGGCCATGTGTCAGGGTATATAGTGAGAAGGTGACAGGCAGGTGCTGGACAGTGGTATACGTCCGCCAGGTTCCTTACCTATATATGCTGATCAGACAATCCGGGGGCGGCTTCGGAGGGTTTTCCCAGTCCGGTGTCCGCTCCAGGTATTCGATGTCTCTCAGCCCAGGTGTGAGCGCTCAGTGCTGGGCCAGAAAAGTCTGAAGAACCTGCGAGAGACACGAGAGGTCTGAGCCCAAATCTCATGGACTGGGGAGAAGACACTGCCTGCTGGATTCCCAAGTGCCTGGTAGTAAGTCCCATATAGTGACCTATATACCCTCGTATAGTGTACATATACCGTCATATAGTGACCTATACACCATCATATAGTGATGTATATATACCCTCGTACAGTGATATATATACCGTCATATAGTGATATATATACCCTCATAGAGTGACGGAAGTTAAGGCTGTATTTTGGTTCTATCTTGGCTTTGCCCTGTGTCCTCGCCTCGCGCAGCACCGCACCATGTGAACAGATCACAAAAAAGTTCCGCTACCCATATGGTGTCAGCCAAAGGACTGGGGCAATAGAAGAATCAAATCAAAAAAGCTTTATTGGCACGTCCAAATAGACATTTGGCATTACCAAAGCGGAGAGAGTGGGGGGTTGGGATGTACAGGGGTGGATGGCTGATTAGAGGGGGCAGTATTGGAGTATAACAGTTCTTGGGGTCTCCTCTTCCCCTCATTTGGTGGCCACATATTGGGGTGGGGAGTTTCTGGACTCCTCGGTCACTCTCCCTGTGGGCGCTGTATTGTGGTGGTGGTCGCTGTTCAGTGCCGCACCCAGTAGGGCGCCATATATAGAGGTCGCCATGTAGTGACTAATGGGATTATACACCAGGATCAATATGGAAACCAAGAACCTCATGGTCAGCAGTGAAGAATTAGCTGAGAAGTTGAGATCAATGTATAAGATTGGGATGTGCGGGGCTTGGATAAAATACATATATACACACCTGTCAGACGTATGTTATATTATGTTGCAGTTCATCGTATGTTATATCATGTTGCGGTACAATGTATATTATATTATATTGCGGTACATTGTATAGTCACCTGACAGACGTGTTATATCATGTTGCGGTACATTGTATGTTATATTATATTGCGGTACATTGTATATTATATTATATTGCGGTACAATGTATATTCACCTGACAGACATGTTATATCATGTTGCGGTATATTGTATGTTATATTATATTGCGGTACATTGCATATTCACATGTCAGTTGTGTTTTCTCATCTTACTTTTGTACAATTTGCTTTTAGTATTTTTCTCCAGCCCAATATATGAGATGACGTGAACTTTACATGGAGCTGAATGACGGGCGGGTGTGGGGCGGCTATACATAGCTCTATTCATGTGTAACCTGTTCACCAGGCTGAGTGCATTGTGTCAGGACATAGTTGACACGTTGGGGCGGGCAGGTAGGGCGTCACTATCTGCTGCTGTTCCTGGTGTGACGTTGCAGGTGAGGAGCTGGAGCGCTGGCAGTCACTTGTGGTGGGCGCACCTGGGGCAGACTGAACGCCAGATTGCAGGTAGGAAGGAATGGCGGGGCCGCCTGAGCCGTGCACTACAGTCAGTGTATCATGGACAGAGGAGGCGGTACTCTCATACATGTCAGTACTATAAGCGGGTGAACTGAGACGTCAAGTCACTGGGCACAACCTGGCGGAGGAGAGGGCAGACGTCCCGCAAGGTGTGAACAGTGCTCGAAGCTGTCATTGTCCAAATGGTCATGTCAAAGGATATACATAGTGGTATATACCCAGCTGAGGGATACATAGTGGTATATACCCAGCTGAGGGATACATAGTGGTATATACCCGGCTGAGAGATACATAGTGGTATATACCCGGCCGAGAGATACATAGTGGTATATACCCGGCCGAGAGATACATAGTGGTATATACCCGGCCGAGAGATACATAGTGGTATATACCCGGCTGAGAGATACATAGTGGTATATACCCAGCTGAGAGATACATAGTGGTATATACCCAGCTGAGAGATACATAGTGGTATATACCCGGCCGAGAGATACATAGTGGTATATACCCGGCTGAGAGATACATAGTGGTATATACCCGGCTGAGGGATACATAGTGGTGTATACCCGGCTGAGGGATACATAGTGGTATATACCCAGCTGAGGGATACATAGTGGTATATACCCGGCTCAGAGATAAATAGTGGTATATACCCAGCTTAGATACCCCTCTATCCACCCCTGGATGTGCCACTAATAAATACAGCGCCAGTCCCTTCTCTAAAGGACAGGAGGCTTCTCAATGGAGAGCTGATGCTGGGGGTTGTAGTACAATGAATGGTGGCCGCTGTATTTGCCAGGTTTATGAATGGTTTCATGTCTCTTTATAAAGATCAGGGCTGGAGAAGTGCAAAAGTGTCACCTTATAGGAGAGGGCGGCAGGGATTAGTGAGCGGCACCTGGGCGACTACATGTACCAGGCCTGCGCACGGCGTACAGAGGTTTAGAACCAGTTTCCACATAACAGTAATATCATTCAGAAGGGATCGCTCCTTCCAAGGGTCTCACACAAAATGGGGTTGGAAGGTTGAGGAGGTGATTGGGATGGGCATTGAAGATGGAGCAGGTGGGGGCATTGAAGATGGAGCAGGTGGGGGCATTGAAGATGGAGCAGGTGGGGGCATTGAAGATGGAGCACATGGGGGCATTGAAGATGGAGCAGGTGGGGGCATTGAAGATGGAGCAGGTGGGGGCATTGAAGATGGAGCAGGTGGGGGCATTGAAGATGGAGCAGGTGGGGGCATTGAAGATGGAGCAGGTGGGGGTATAGCTCTCCTCCTCCCCGGAGCCCACACAATATTGGTGGCAGACAATGACTGGGGGGGATATTAGAAGGTTGCACCAAGTCCTGGGGATCTCCAGTAAAACCAGTTGCACCAGGATGTCTGGAATCGCTGCGATCACTTTTGGGGCAAATAAAATCTAATATATGACGATGTTATGAACCGTTCCTTACCTCTCCAGCCATTCCTGTCTTATCACTATGGCGCTCCTCAGCGCTCCTCGTTTTCAGCAATGACGGGCCTGACTACCTCACATGACCACGCAGGGCAGTGAATGGCTTTTAGGAGTCGGTTTTTGAGGTGTTTTCCACCTGAAAAAATCAATGGGAGGCGGAAAATCTACCTGGCGTTTTTTGAGGCAGTTTTTGTCAATTCCACTTCAAAGAACGCTAGCGGGTTTTCCGCCTCCCATTGACTTTGATTTTTTTTCAGGATTTTTAAGAATGGACATGTCGCTTCTATTTTCTGTTAGCGGAAAAAAATTAGCCGCAGATTACGTAGGACTGTACGGGGAGGAGTTTTTTGGAGGAGGATTTAGAGGTGGATTCTGCCTCAAATTCCTGACCAACAAACTCTGTGAACCTAAGGCTCCATTCACACGGAGGACAATGGTGACGAATTCCAGCGCTGACTACAATGGCTTCCTTTTTCTGCCTGCAGATTCCTCTCCATTTCCCCCGTGTGACTGGACCCTGAGACGATCTATCGCCTCCCAATCCTCTCACACAGCGGAGGCCGAGCCTTGGATTTCTGCGGCGGGCCTGCACATGTGAATAGCCTCCTACACAGTCCTGCGGTTTCCATGGTGATTCAGTCGCAGAATCGTACATCGTCCATTGAAAACAATATTTGGGATGGTTTTTGGAAAGTGTTTTGAGGCGGACACTCACATTGCGCTGTGTGACCATGCCCTTATGGGGGCGCTCTCTGGTTTGCGCTGTTCAGAGGGGCCCTTCTTGGCTGACATTACCCTGGGGGGATTTTGTTTTGGCTGTCACTGTTACACTCTCTCTCTCCCTCCTGTCACCCTGGGGCGCCTCCTCTTCTCAGCCATCACATACTGGGACGGTATATATACAGTATTATATAGCAATCCCCTTATAGGCCTCCAACAAAATGGCCGCTCCGTCCTATCCAGGCGACAGTTTGCTTCCCGTGACGTCACTGGCAGGCGCCGGCCCCAGAAGTCTGGTTGTTGTGGGCGGGTGTGAGGCTGGCGGCAGTGTAGGAGGAGCGGGCGCCCCCTGGTGGCCGGAGCGGTGAGGTCTCTCGTGCAGCTGTCACCCTGCTTGCTGCCGGTTTCCTCCTCATGTCCTGCCGCCCTGACCTTGTCTTTGTTCATCATGCACAGGACCCTGAAGCGCTCCAGCATCCTGAGGATGGCGCTGTCTGGAGATGGGGGCCTGGAGAAGGAGGCTAGGGAGCCATTCATGGTGAGGGCCCTGAAGATCGCCCTGGTGGTCCTGCTCTACTGGTTCATCTCCATCACCATGGTGTTCCTGAACAAGTACCTGCTGGACAGCCCCTCGCTGAAGCTGGAGACGCCGCTCTTCGTCACCTTCTACCAGTGCCTGGTGACGGTGGTGCTGTGTAAGCTGCTCAGCCTGCTCTCCCTGCTGGTGCCCGGAGACTTCATGGAGTTCCCCTCCGTCCGCTTTGACCTGAAAGTTCTGCGCAGCGTCCTGCCCCTGTCCCTGGTCTTCATCGGGATGATCACCTTCAATAACCTGTGCCTGAAGTATTTGGGGGTCGCCTTCTACACGGTGGGCCGCTGCCTCAGCACCGTCTTCAATGTCCTCCTCTCCTACGTCCTGCTCAAGCAGACCACCTCAATGTACGCCCTGATGTCCTGCGGAGTCATCTTAGGTAAGACCCCCCCCTCTGACCACGACGTCACCCTTAAAGGGATTGTACACTATTATGTCATACGAAGCCCCGGGCAGAGAGGCCCCTGCTAATATCTGGCCTGAGGGACCCCAAGTCAAGAGGTGGAGTGTGTGCGCCCCCTCTGTACAGGTATAAGGGTGATGGGGGCCCCTCCGTACAGGTATAAGGGTGATGGGGGCCCCTTTGTACAGGTATAAGGGTGATGGGGGCCCCTCCGTACAGGTATAAGGGTGATGGGGGCCCCTCCGTACAGGTGTAAGGGTGATGGGGGGCCCCTCTGTACAGGTGTAAGGGTGATCGGGCCCCTCCGTACAGGTATAAGGGTGATGGGGGCCCCTCCGTACAGGTATAATGGTGATGGGGGCCCCTCCGTACAGGTATAAGGGTGATGGGGGCCCCTCCGTACAGGTATAAGGGTGATGGGGGGCCCCTCCGTACAGGTATAAGGGTGATGGGGGGCCCCTCCGTACAGGTATAAGGGTGATGGGGGCCCCTCCGTACAGGTATAAGGGTGATGGGGGCCCCTCCGTACAGGTATAAGGGTGATGGGGGCCCCTCCGTACAGGTATAAGGGTGATGGGGGCCCCTCCGTACAGGTATAAGGGTGATGGGGGCCCCTTCGTACAGGTATAAGGGTGATGGGGGCCCCTCCGTACAGGTATAAGGGTGATGGGGGCCCCTCCGTACAGGTGTAAGGGTGATGGGGGCCCCTCTGTACAGGTGTAAGGGTGATCGGGCCCCTCCGTACAGATGTAAGTGTGATGGCGGCCCCTCAGTCAGTATGACGGGGGACTGATGAGGACAACTACCTGTCACAGCTGAAGGTTTGTTACTGTGTGCGCTGTAGATGATGCCGCGGTTTCCTGTATCAGCCCAGACTGTGTATTCAATGAACTAGATACAACTGTAGCAAACTCTCAGCTGTGTTGGTCATGCATGTCTTACAAGAGCCCCGTCACCCAGCTGTCCTAGACTCCTGAGAGGTAAACCGACATGATAATGCAACAAACCCTGACCCTTCTACGCTACTACATGTCCAGATATTAGTTAAAGGGGTGTTCTGATTACAAGTTGGGTAGACTGGGGGAAGGGCTGGTGTCAGGGGTGTCCTCCCACCAATCAAGAGAATGGGGGGCCTGTCTCCTGATCGGTGGGGGTCCCAAAGGTTAATGGCACGCCCCTTTAAGCACACTAGGAAAGCTGGGTGTCCTCCCGTCTGTATGGACTCAGCTTCTCTATTGCAGGCCCATAGAGCTGAATGACAGGGCAGTTGATCTACACAACCCCCGGGGGGCGCTCAGGAGCAGCAGTCAGGCTAATTCTAAATGGGAAGGGGGGAATTGGGGTCCCTGTTTTATGATTCCCCTTTTGGTCCCGCCAATACCACACACATCTGCTGTACTGTCATTGGGGTTAAAGGGGTTTCAGCCTAATTAGTTGATGACCTCACCTAACGATGACGTCATACAGCTGCTCTGCAGGACTCCAGTGTCAGATCTGCCTAAAGATGGCTCATCACTTAATAAATCCTAATATAGCCCTTTAATTGGTGGTACTGCCCCTTTAAGGGTGGGGTATACATGACCATTTACTGTTTGGAATCTGGGAGAACCGGTCGCATGACATCATCATCTGGGTCTCCATAGGGGTGTTGTGCAGATTTTTCGGTCTTGCGGTTTGTTCTGATCTTTGTGTTTCCCCCGCAGGTGGCTTCTGGCTGGGCATAGACCAGGAGGGGGCGCAGGGGACGCTGTCCTGGGCTGGCATATTCTTTGGCGTCCTGGCCAGTTTATGCGTCTCCTTGAACGCCATTTACACCAAGAAGGTTCTCCCGGCGGTGGACGGCAGCATCTGGCGCCTGACCTTCTACAACAACGTCAACGCCTGCTTCCTCTTCTTACCCCTGCTGCTGGTATTTGGGGAGCTGCGCACCCTCAGTGCCTTTGATCAGCTCTACTCCTCCTACTTCTGGGGCATGATGACCCTCGGGGGGGTCTTTGGCTTTGCTATTGGTTATGTGACGGGGATGCAGATTAAATTCACCAGCCCTCTCACCCACAACATATCCGGCACGGCCAAGGCCTGCGCCCAAACCGTCCTGGCCGTGTCTTACTATCAGCAGAGCAAGAGCTTCTTGTGGTGGACGAGCAACGTGATGGTGCTCGGGGGCTCCTTCTGCTACACCTGGGTGAAGGGTCTGGAGATGAAGAAGACGCAGGAACAGAACGTGCAAACCAACGAGGAGAAGAGCGTCTCCGGAGTGTGATGGAGGACGTGGCCCGGACTGATGGGTGTGGGCTCTGCCGTCACCTTCACTGGGGTCTTGTACATGAGGCCATGTCTGGGGCTGCGGCGGCCATGCTGTAGGATGTCTGTAGTCTAAACCCATCGTATATAGTATAATGGAGGGGCTACTACCAATATGGCTGCTCTTACAGCGCCCACACCTCTTGATACCCAGCTTTCCTACACTCCTGAAGAGTTAATCTGTCTCATTTGATTGTGCTGATCCTCCTGGGCTTGGACTAAGCCAAACCTTCTTTATTCCTCACAAATTTTGTGACTGTGACGATCACAAGAAATCAGCCCGGTTTCGTTTCTTGTGACCGTCTTGTCACGTTGCGGCAGCTTGTAAGTCACAGCAGGACGGTTTCTCTCATTCCGATGTTGGCGCCGCTGCTGCGTTATATTCTGTGACGTGGGTCGGGGCCAAAATCTCCATGTAGATTGTCTTAATGCAGGTTTACGGTTCAGGAGTCCAGAAAAGCTGGGTTATATTCAATATGGCTGCCACTAAGGAGACTGAAACAAATGGCCAACTATGT
The DNA here is from genome assembly GCF_031893055.1 of Leptodactylus fuscus. Lineage (NCBI taxonomy): Eukaryota > Metazoa > Chordata > Amphibia > Anura > Leptodactylidae > Leptodactylus > Leptodactylus fuscus. The sequence continues at coordinate 2,474,720 of NC_134271.1, read as the reverse complement.
AATGTCTGGTGAATACTTTACAGCAGTTCTGCTTTCTGGCTAATAGAAGGGGCGGGTTTACTTCCCACCCCCTCCCCTGTATGATGGGTTAACTTCTATTAACATTCAGATTTGCCATTCAGTACTCAAGGAAAGTTAGGTGACGCCCAGTCAGTGTTATCAGGGGACCAGGCTGGTCGTTGCGCAGCTTCACCAGACGCCGTTTGTTAGAAGGTTTTTACAATTTGACAAATCTCTGAAGATATTCACATTTATTGTTGGTGGGTTGTACAGGGTTAGATGAACATGGCTGCTCTCCTCCCATAACAGCGCCACCTCTGCCTGCAGGATGTGTCTGGTACTGCGGCTCAGCCCCGTCACTTTAACTGCTTCCCTACTGCGCATTGAAGTTATACATCTGGGCACTCAGTGGTTAACTCTGCGAGGACCTCCCTCTACTGGGGCGTAACCGCCTGTGACTGGGGCGTAACCGCCTGTGACTGGGGCGTAACCGCCTGTACTAGTGGGGTGTAACGGCCTGGGGCATAACCGCCTGTACTAGTGGGGCGTAACCGCCTGTGACTGGGGCGTAACCGCCTGTGACTGGGGCGTAACCGCCTGTACTAGTGGGGTGTAACGGCCTGGGGCATAACCGCCTGTACTAGTGGGGTGTAACCGCCTGTGACTGGGGCGTAGCCGCCTGTACTAGTGGGGCGTAACGGCCTGTGACTGGTGGGGAGTAACCGCCTGTACTAGTGGGGCTTGGCAAAAAATTTTTGTTAAAATGAACCCTATTCGTCTATTATATCCATACGTGGGGACATGATGGGTTAAAAAAAAAAAAAAGACAGGTTTTAGCCCCGCCCCAGTCACCGCCACTGACCGGTTTTAGCCCCGCCCCCACAGTGACGGCCACTGACCGGTTTTAGCCCCGCCCCCAGTCGCCGCCATGTCTTCCCCAGAGCGGTTCTGTGGAGATTTTTAGTAGCTTTTTGTGCTATTATGAATATTTATTTATCTGGATATCAGGAATAATAATTCTATTACGGTAAATCCCGCTTTATCACCAAAACGCATAACATCCAGTCATAACGTGATTGATTAAAGGGCGGGGCTGCAGTACCTGACTCCTCCCATGGCCAGGGATGGCGCTGTTTCCTCCTGGCGGCCGGTTACGTAGCAGATTTTTGGCCGTCGTACGGGTTGACGCGAATCGTTTCTATCATGTTTACAATTTTCCGGAATCTTCTGGTTTTCTGATTTCCTAAAATGATATAAAGAGATTTTATTACTTTTTGTAACTTATGCGTTGCTTCTATTTGTATAAACTTTATTTGTTCTGATTGTCCGCACGTGAATTACTGTATTATGAGGGGACGCCTATGGGCGAGGCGGCGGAAAGGAAACCGGGCTTGTCCGTAGCAACCAATCACAGCTCAACTCTCATGTCATGTCCTGCCCTGGATAAATGAAAGCTGAGCCCTGATTGGTTGCTATGGGAAACACTGACTGTGTCCTTGGCAGCCAATCACAGTCAGTCCTGGTGTCTGAGGCCTAAGATGGCAGATTTAGGAGGAGGCCTAAGTGTCCCCTGTGGACTGTTACATGTCCTGCGACCAGGGACAGATGCCGGGGGGCGCTGGGTGGCGCGGTTACAGCGGGGGGCGTCACGAGCGGGGTCCTGTGACCACTTTGAGGTGTGATGGCTTCCCGCGCCGCTGCCCTTGTCCACAGTGGTAAAACTTCCGTCCGTTGCGTCGTCTCCAGTGTGATCAGTAACCCGGGTGCGGAGCTGTCGCCGCCGTTCTCGTGTATGAGGCGATTCTTATTTATGACACTTTTATAACGTAATAAATTCCAATCTTTGTGTTTTGTGACTTTTTTCCATTCCTATAGTAAAAGTGCGAGGCGTCAGTGTTGTGCGGGTTACACAAGTGGATGGGTGTGTAAAGCAGGGCGGACCGGTTACTTGGCATCAGGCGACCGTCTCTGATTGCGATAGTCCCATTAGGTGATGGCTCCCTGACTGCTGTACACTCCTTATGGCGGTTTACGCCGAATTTCCGCTTTCACTAGTGTAACGCACAATCACAAATTATAGGAAGGGATACAGCGGCAAAAAAGACGCCCGAAAGCCGAGACTGCGCCTCGTGGAAATGCAACGGGGGGGCAAAGCAAATGAGATGTTATTTAATCTCCTCCCCAGACTGCGGTAAATTCCACAGGTAGGAACATAACGGGTTAATATTATGTGCGAAAATGCCGCAGATTATACCACAGACGTGGGGGGAGGCAGAAATGGGAAATCACTAATGGTTTCTCCGCTCTGATTTTAGCTGCGCTTTGCTTTGTGGGATCTCAGCAGACATTGGGTACGTTACTGCGGCCGATCTGCAGGGGTCGGGACTGTGCAGGGCAAAGGTCAGGGGTGAGACCCCCAGGAATAATGAAGATGCTGGGGACCTGGCTGAGCCCCTTCAGTTCTCTTTGCTGAGGCGAATGTACAGTGGATGAGCCCGAATAAGTCTATAGATAATGGGGGGGAGGGGTCGGCTCCTCGGTGTTAGGGGCTCAGTGGAGGGGTCGGCTCCTTGGTTAGGGGCTCAGCAGAGGGGTCGGCTCCTTGGTTAGGGGCTCGGTGGAGGGGTCGGCTCCTCTGTTAGGGGTCTGCTCCTTGGTGTTAGGGGCGCTGTGCTCGGTGGAGGGGTCTTCTCCTGTTAGGGGCTCGGCGGAGGGGTCTGCTCCTCGGTGTTAGGGGCTCGGCGGAGGGGTCTGCTCCTCGGTGTTAGGGGCTCGGCGGAGGGGTCTGCTCCTCGGTGTTAGGGGCCCCGGGCTCGGCGGAGGGGTCTGCTCCTCGGTGTTAGGGGCCCCGTGCTCGGCGGAGGGGTCTGCTCCTCGGTGTTAGGGGCCCCGTGCTCGGCGGAGGGGTCTGCTCCTCGGTGTTAGGGGCGCCGTGCTTGGGGGAGGGGTCTGCTCCTCGGTATTAGGGGCGCCGTGCTCGGTGGAGGGGTCTGCTCCTCAGTATTAGGGTTCTCTAGTGGTCTCAGCATTGCAAAGTGTGACAGGTCAAAGGTTGTAGGTTCCCTTTAAGGTAAGGTTGCTGTGTCTCTGCCTGCGGGGGGCGCCTTCACACCCGGACTCTCTATTTCTGAATTAGAAGTAGAAAAATAGAGGGCAAACGGTCTAGTGAGTCTGAGCGCAGCGTTGCGGGTCTTACACCCTGTATCTAAGCCTTTGGAGTACTTGTGAGTGACTTATCCCGTAAGGGGGGGGGGGCGTCCGCTGTAATACAGCCTATTGTTGTGTGATTACAGGGCGCGGGATAATATTATGTAGTCACGAGACGTCTGATCTCCCGCTTATTACCAGACTTAGTGGAGCATTATATGACTGTTCTAGTTCTGTAAGGGTCATGTGACTACTGGGGGTGATCTGCAGGGTTTCGGGGTGTCAGACCCCACTGATCTACAATCGATGAGCGTCAACCGCCACCAAGTGTCTCGCTCTGCAGGTTGTGAACACGGAACAGGTGACTTATTGCTGCCTGTTCAGACGTAGAAGTACAAACCCTGAGACGTGGGGTGATTTGGGTCCAATTCTGCTGCCGGAGTCTGGAGATGGGATTGTACCCGGAACACGGAGCAGAGTCCAGAGAGCCGAGGACGGAAGAATCTTATAAAACTTTATAGTGTCGGGAGCGAAGAGCAAATCAGTAATAAAGGAGCAAAGGGCAAAACTCTAGAGAGTCTCATCTATGACCCCGAACAGGAAGGTGAGAAAACCCGAAATACGCCGCGCTCACGTGTCCGCTAAAGGGGGGGCCTAAAAGTAAAAACATCCAGGCGCTCCTTTTACTGGATCACAGCGAAGAAGAAACCAACACCTCAGATAACACCCAAAATATTACGCATCGCCCCAAGAGGGTGAAAACAAACGCTGCAAATACTGGAGCGGTAAGAGACCGGTGCAAACGTTTCTGCACTTCCATGTCCGGCTCTCCGTGTGGGGTGTGGTCTATTAGATGGCGTCGTCAGGAAATGCGGCCCTTCCCACAGGAAATAAGCCCCGCGCCAATCCGTAAGAGAGGGAAGAGCTGGAATGTGCGGAGGAGAAAACGGATGTTAAAAAATGATCCCAGTCTTTAAGGGGTTAATGTGAGGCCGCACTGCTGGGATATATTGTGCTACATGGGGGGGAGTGACATGTACAGCAGGGCGGCGCCGCAGTGCAGGAATCCAGGCCAAGACTCTGAACCCGCACAGGGTGTCGGGTAATGTCAGATCACACAGTGTAATATAATCCCGCCACCTGCTGACCTACATACCTGAGTATAGAGTATGTGTACCTCTGTATACAGTACATACCTGTATACTGTACATACCTGAATATAGAGTATACATGCCTCTATATACTGTACATACCCAAGTATAGCATATACATACCTCTGTATACCATACATATCTCTACCGTACATATCTGTATACTGCACATACCTGAGTATAGTGTGTACATACCTCTATATACTGTACATATCTGTATACTGCACATACCTGAATATAGCGTATACATATCTCTGTATACCATACATATCTCTGCCGTACATATCTCTGTATACTGTACATACCTGAGTATAGTGTATATGTACCTCTGTATACCGTACATACCTGAGTATAGTGTATATGTACCTCTGTATACTGTACATACCTGAGTATAGTGTATATGTACCTCTGTATACCGTACATACCTGAGTATAGTGTATATGTACCTCTGTATACCGTACATACCTGAGTATAGTGTATATGTACCTCTGTATACCGTACATACCCCTGCGAGATATGTCAGATACATCTAGTAATATAATGGACAGGAGACGCAACAGAAAGAAGTCAGCACAGGGTTAATACACAATATACTGAGACCAGCCCTGCTGTGATAGTATACAGCTATATGAAACTGGACTGTATATAAGACGCTATACTCTGGACATAGAGCACTACAACCCCCAACTATAGCACTACCCTATTATACGCTACATGAGGAACACTACAACCCCCAACATGACCCAACTATAATATAATGTCCAGCAGAGGGCGCTTATATATAACATTATACTACACTGTATAGAATGACCAGCAGAGGGCGCTTATATACAGTATATGTTATACTACACGCTCCTGTACACACGGCCGCTCTGTCACTATTACCGCAGGCTCCTGTACACACGGCCGCTCTGTCACTATTACCGCAGGCTGTACACACGGCCGGTCTGTCACTATTACCGCAGGCTCCTGTACACACGGCCGGTCTGTCACTATTACCGCAGGCTCCTGTACACACGGCCGCTCTGTCACTATTACCGCAGGCTGTACACACGGCCGCTCTGTCACTATTACCGCAGGCTCCCGTACACACGGCCGCTCTGTCACTATTACCGCAGGCTCCCGTACACACGGCCGCTCTGTCACTATTACCGCAGGCTCCCGTACACACGGCCGGTCTGTCACTATTACCGCAGGCTCCCGTACACACGGCCGGTCTGTCACTATTACCGCAGGCTCCCGTACACACGGCCGCTCTGTCACTATTACCGCAGGCTGTACACACGGCCGCTCTGTCACTATTACCGCAGGCTCCCGTACACACGGCCGCTCTGTCACTATTACCGCAGGCTCCTGTACACACGGCCGGTCTGTCACTATTACCGCAGGCTCCTGTACACACGGCCGCTCTGTCACTATTACCGCAGGCTGTACACACGGCCGGTCTGTCACTATTACCGCAGGCTCCTGTACACACGGCCGCTCTGTCACTATTACCGCAGGCTCCTGTACACACGGCCGCTCTGTCACTATTACCGCAGGCTCCTGTACACACGGCCGGTCTGTCACTATTACCGCAGGCTGTACACACGGCCGGTCTGTCACTATTACCGCAGGCTCCTGTACACACGGCCGGTCTGTCACTATTACCGCAGGCTCCTGTACACACGGCCGCTCTGTCACTATTACCGCAGGCTCCTGTACACACGGCCGGTCTGTCACTATTACCGCAGGCTCCTGTACACACGGCCGCTCTGTCACTATTACCGCAGGCTGTACACACGGCCGCTCTGTCACTATTACCGCAGGCTCCCGTACACACGGCCGCTCTGTCACTATTACCGCAGGCTCCCGTACACACGGCCGCTCTGTCACTATTACCGCAGGCTCCCGTACACACGGCCGGTCTGTCACTATTACCGCAGGCTGTACACACGGCCGCTCTGTCACTATTACCGCAGGCTCCCGTACACACGGCCGCTCTGTCACTATTACCGCAGGCTGTACACACGGCCGGTCTGTCACTATTACCGCAGGCTCCTGTACACACGGCCGGTCTGTCACTATTACCGCAGGCTCCTGTACACACGGCCGGTCTGTCACTATTACCGCAGGCTCCCGTACACACGGCCGCTCTGTCACTATTACCGCAGGCTCCCGTACACACGGCCGGTCTGTCACTATTACCGCAGGCTCCCGTACACACGGCCGCTCTGTCACTATTACCGCAGGCTCCCGTACACACGGCCGGTCTGTCACTATTACCGCAGGCTGTACACACGGCCGGTCTGTCACTATTACCGCAGGCTCCCGTACACACGGCCGCTCTGTCACTATTACCGCAGGCTCCCGTACACACGGCCGCTCTGTCACTATTACCGCAGGCTGTACACACGGCCGCTCTGTCACTATTACCGCAGGCTCCTGTACACACGGCCGCTCTGTCACTATTACCGCAGGCTGTACACACGGCCGCTCTGTCACTATTACCGCAGGCTGTACACACGGCCGCTCTGTCACTATTACCGCAGGCTCCTGTACACACGGCCGCTCTGTCACTATTACCGCAGGCTCCTGTACACACGGCCGCTCTGTCACTATTACCGCAGGCTCCCGTACACACGGCCGGTCTGTCACTATTACCGCAGGCTCCCGTACACACGGCCGGTCTGTCACTATTACCGCAGGCTCCTGTACACACGGCCGGTCTGTCACTATTACCACAGGCTCCCGTACACACGGCCGGTCTGTCACTATTACCGCAGGCTGTACACACGGCCGGTCTGTCACTATTACCGCAGGCTCCCGTACACACGGCCGGTCTGTCACTATTACCGCAGGCTGTACACACGGCCGCTCTATCACTATTACCGCAGGCTCCCGTACACACGGCCGCTCTGTCACTATTACCGCAGGCTCCCGTACACACGGCCGGTCTGTCACTATTACCGCAGGCTCCCGTACACACGGCCGGTCTGTCACTATTACCGCAGGCTCCCGTACACACGGCCGCTCTGTCACTATTACCGCAGGCTCCCGTACACACGGCCGGTCTGTCACTATTACCGCAGGCTCCCGTACACACGGCCGCTCTGTCACTATTACCGCAGGCTCCCGTACACACGGCCGGTCTGTCACTATTACCGCAGGCTCCCGTACACACGGCCGCTCTGTCACTATTACCGCAGGCTGTACACACGGCCGCTCTGTCACTATTACCGCAGGCTGTACACACGGCCGCTCTGTCACTATTACCGCAGGCTCCCGTACACACGGCCGCTCTGTCACTATTACCGCAGGCTCCTGTACACACGGCCGCTCTGTCACTATTACCGCAGGCTCCTGTACACACGGCCGCTCTGTCACTATTACCGCAGGCTCCTGTACACACGGCCGCTCTGTCACTATTACCGCAGGCTGTACACACGGCCGGTCTGTCACTATTACCGCAGGCTCCTGTACACACGGCCGGTCTGTCACTATTACCGCAGGCTCCTGTACACACGGCCGCTCTGTCACTATTACCGCAGGCTGTACACACGGCCAGTCTGTCACTATTACCGCAGGCTCCCGTACACACGGCCGCTCTGTCACTATTACCGCAGGCTCCTGTACACACGGCCGCTCTGTCACTATTACCGCAGGCTGTACACACGGCCGGTCTGTCACTATTACCGCAGGCTCCTGTACACACGGCCGCTCTGTCACTATTACCGCAGGCTCCTGTACACACGGCCGCTCTGTCACTATTACCGCAGGCTGTACACACGGCCGGTCTGTCACTATTACCGCAGGCTCCTGTACACACGGCCGGTCTGTCACTATTACCGCAGGCTCCTGTACACACGGCCGCTCTGTCACTATTACCGCAGGCTGTACACACGGCCGCTCTGTCACTATTACCGCAGGCTCCCGTACACACGGCCGCTCTGTCACTATTACCGCAGGCTCCCGTACACACGGCCGCTCTGTCACTATTACCGCAGGCTCCCGTACACACGGCCGGTCTGTCACTATTACCGCAGGCTCCCGTACACACGGCCGGTCTGTCACTATTACCGCAGGCTCCCGTACACACGGCCGCTCTGTCACTATTACCGCAGGCTGTACACACGGCCGCTCTGTCACTATTACCGCAGGCTCCCGTACACACGGCCGCTCTGTCACTATTACCGCAGGCTCCTGTACACACGGCCGGTCTGTCACTATTACCGCAGGCTCCTGTACACACGGCCGCTCTGTCACTATTACCGCAGGCTGTACACACGGCCGGTCTGTCACTATTACCGCAGGCTCCTGTACACACGGCCGCTCTGTCACTATTACCGCAGGCTCCTGTACACACGGCCGCTCTGTCACTATTACCGCAGGCTCCTGTACACACGGCCGGTCTGTCACTATTACCGCAGGCTGTACACACGGCCGGTCTGTCACTATTACCGCAGGCTCCTGTACACACGGCCGGTCTGTCACTATTACCGCAGGCTCCTGTACACACGGCCGGTCTGTCACTATTACCGCAGGCTCCTGTACACACGGCCGGTCTGTCACTATTACCGCAGGCTCCTGTACACACGGCCGCTCTGTCACTATTACCGCAGGCTGTACACACGGCCGCTCTGTCACTATTACCGCAGGCTCCCGTACACACGGCCGCTCTGTCACTATTACCGCAGGCTCCCGTACACACGGCCGCTCTGTCACTATTACCGCAGGCTCCCGTACACACGGCCGGTCTGTCACTATTACCGCAGGCTCCCGTACACACGGCCGGTCTGTCACTATTACCGCAGGCTGTACACACGGCCGCTCTGTCACTATTACCGCAGGCTCCCGTACACACGGCCGGTCTGTCACTATTACCGCAGGCTCCCGTACACACGGCCGCTCTGTCACTATTACCGCAGGCTCCCGTACACACGGCCGCTCTGTCACTATTACCGCAGGCTCCCGTACACACGGCCGGTCTGTCACTATTACCGCAGGCTCCTGTACACACGGCCGCTCTGTCACTATTACCGCAGGCTCCCGTACACACGGCCGCTCTGTCACTATTACCGCAGGCTCCCGTACACACGGCCGCTCTGTCACTATTACCGCAGGCTCCCGTACACACGGCCGGTCTGTCACTATTACCGCAGGCTCCTGTACACACGGCCGGGTCTGTCACTATTACCGCAGGCTGTACACACAGCCGGTCTGTCACTATTACCGCAGGCTGTACACACGGCCGGTCTGTCACTATTACCGCAGGCTCCTGTACACACGGCCGGTCTGTCACTATTACCGCAGGCTCCAGTACACACGGCCGCTCTGTCACTATTACCGCAGGCTCCCGTACACACGGCCGCTCTGTCACTATTACCGCAGGCTGTACACACGGCCGGTCTGTCACTATTACCGCAGGCTCCCGTACACACGGCCGGTCTGTCACTATTACCGCAGGCTCCCGTACACACGGCCGGTCTGTCACTATTACCGCAGGCTGTACACACGGCCGCTCTGTCACTATTACCGCAGGCTCCCGTACACACGGCCGGTCTGTCACTATTACCGCAGGCTGTACACACGGCCGGTCTGTCACTATTACCGCAGGCTCCCGTACACACGGCCGGTCTGTCACTATTACCGCAGGCTCCCGTACACACGTCCGGGTCTGTCACTATTACCGCAGGCTCCCGTACACACGGCCGCTATGTCACTATTACCGCAGGCTCCCGTACACACGGCCGGTCTGTCACTATTACCGCAGGCTCCTGTACACACGGCCGGTCTGTCACTATTACCGCAGGCTCCCGTACACATGGCCGCTCTGTCACTATTACCGCAGGCTCCCGTACACACGGCCGGTCTGTCACTATTACCGCAGGCTCCCGTACACACGGCCGCTCTGTCACTATTACCGCAGGCTCCTGTACACACGGCCGCTCTGTCACTATTACCGCAGGCTCCCGTACACACGGCCGCTCTGTCACTATTACCGCAGGCTGTACACACGGCCGGTCTGTCACTATTACCGCAGGCTCCTGTACACACGGCCGGTCTGTCACTATTACCGCAGGCTCCTGTACACACGGCCGGTCTGTCACTATTACCGCAGGCTCCTGTACACACGGCCGGGTCTGTCACTATTACCGCAGGCTGTACACACGGCCGGTCTGTCACTATTACCGCAGGCTCCCGTACACACGGCCGCTCTGTCACTATTACCGCAGGCTCCTGTACACACGGCCGCTCTGTCACTATTACCGCAGGCTCCCGTACACACGGCCGCTCTGTCACTATTACCGCAGGCTCCTGTACACACGGCCGGTCTGTCACTATTACCGCAGGCTCCCGTACACACGGCCGCTCTGTCACTATTACCGCAGGCTCCCGTACACACGGCCGGTCTGTCACTATTACCGCAGGCTGTACACACGGCCGCTCTGTCACTATTACCGCAGGCTGTACACACGGCCGGTCTGTCACTATTACCGCAGGCTCCCGTACACACGGCCGCTCTGTCACTATTACCGCAGGCTGTACACACGGCCGGTCTGTCACTATTACCGCAGGCTCCTGTACACACGGCCGCTCTGTCACTATTACCGCAGGCTCCCGTACACACGGCCGGTCTGTCACTACTACCGCAGGCTCCCGTACACACGGCCGCTCTGTCACTATTACCGCAGGCTGTACACACGGCCGGTCTGTCACTACTACCGCAGGCTCCCGTACACACGGCCGGTCTGTCACTATTACCACAGGCTGTACACACGGCCGGTCTGTCACTATTACCGCAGGCTCCCGTACACACGGCCCCTCTGTCACTATTACCGCAGGCTCCCGTACACACGGCCGCTATGTCACTATTACCGCAGGCTCCTGTACACACGGCCGCTCTGTCACTATTACCGCAGGCTCCTGTACACACGGCCGCTCTGTCACTATTACCGCAGGCTCCCGTACACACGGCCGCTCTGTCACTATTACCGCAGGCTCCCGTACACACGGCCGCTCTGTCACTATTACCGCAGGCTCCTGTACACACGGCCGCTCTGTCACTATTACCGCAGGCTCCCGTACACACGGCCGCTCTGTCACTATTACCGCAGGCTGTACACACGGCCGGTCTGTCACTATTACCGCAGGCTCCTGTACACACGGCCGGTCTGTCACTATTACCGCAGGCTCCTGTACACACGGCCGGTCTGTCACTATTACCGCAGGCTCCTGTACACACGGCCGGGTCTGTCACTATTACCGCAGGCTGTACACACGGCCGGTCTGTCACTATTACCGCAGGCTCCCGTACACACGGCCGCTCTGTCACTATTACCGCAGGCTCCTGTACACACGGCCGCTCTGTCACTATTACCGCAGGCTCCCGTACACACGGCCGGTCTGTCACTATTACCGCAGGCTGTACACACGGCCGCTCTGTCACTATTACCGCAGGCTCCCGTACACACGGCCGCTCTGTCACTATTACCGCAGGCTGTACACACGGCCGCTCTGTCACTATTACCGCAGGCTCCTGTACACACGGCCGGTCTGTCACTATTACCGCAGGCTCCTGTACACACGGCCGGTCTGTCACTATTACCGCAGGCTCCCGTACACACGGCCGCTCTGTCACTATTACCGCAGGCTCCCGTACACACGGCCGGTCTGTCACTATTACCGCAGGCTGTACACACGGCCGCTCTGTCACTATTACCGCAGGCTGTACACACGGCCGGTCTGTCACTATTACCGCAGGCTCCCGTACACACGGCCGGTCTGTCACTACTACCGCAGGCTGTACACACGGCCGGTCTGTCACTATTACCACAGGCTGTACACACGGCCGGTCTGTCACTATTACCGCAGGCTCCCGTACACACGGCCCCTCTGTCACTATTACCGCAGGCTCCCGTACACACGGCCGCTATGTCACTATTACCGCAGGCTCCTGTACACACGGCCGGTCTGTCACTATTACCGCAGGCTCCCGTACACACGGCCGCTCTGTCACTATTACCGCAGGCTCCCGTACACACGGCCGCTCTGTCACTATTACCGCAGGCTCCCGTACACACGGCCGGTCTGTCACTATTACCGCAGGCTCCTGTACACACGGCCGCTCTGTCACTATTACCGCAGGCTCCCGTACACACGGCCGCTCTGTCACTATTACCGCAGGCTCCCGTACACACGGCCGCTCTGTCACTATTACCGCAGGCTCCCGTACACACGGCCGGTCTGTCACTATTACCGCAGGCTCCTGTACACACGGCCGGGTCTGTCACTATTACCGCAGGCTGTACACACAGCCGGTCTGTCAGTATTACCGCAGGCTGTACACACGGCCGGTCTGTCACTATTACCGCAGGCTCCTGTACACACGGCCGGTCTGTCACTATTACCGCAGGCTCCTGTACACACGGCCGCTCTGTCACTATTACCGCAGGCTCCTGTACACACGGCCGGTCTGTCACTATTACCGCAGGCTCCCGTACACACGGCCGCTCTGTCACTATTACCGCAGGCTGTACACACGGCCGGTCTGTCACTATTACCGCAGGCTCCCGTACACACGGCCGGTCTGTCACTATTACCGCAGGCTCCCGTACACACGGCCGGTCTGTCACTATTACCGCAGGCTGTACACACGGCCGCTCTGTCACTATTACCGCAGGCTCCCGTACACACGGCCGGTCTGTCACTATTACCGCAGGCTGTACACACGGCCGGTCTGTCACTATTACCGCAGGCTCCCGTACACACGGCCGGTCTGTCACTATTACCGCAGGCTCCTGTACACACGGCCGCTCTGTCACTATTACCGCAGGCTCCCGTACACACGGCCGCTCTGTCACTATTACCGCAGGCTCCCGTACACACGGCCGCTCTGTCACTATTACCGCAGGCTCCCGTACACACGGCCGGTCTGTCACTATTACCGCAGGCTCCTGTACACACGGCCGGGTCTGTCACTATTACCGCAGGCTGTACACACAGCCGGTCTGTCACTATTACCGCAGGCTGTACACACGGCCGGTCTGTCACTATTACCGCAGGCTCCTGTACACACGGCCGGTCTGTCACTATTACCGCAGGCTCCTGTACACACGGCCGCTCTGTCACTATTACCGCAGGCTCCTGTACACACAGCCGGTCTGTCACTATTACCGCAGGCTCCCGTACACACGGCCGCTCTGTCACTATTACCGCAGGCTGTACACACGGCCGGTCTGTCACTATTACCGCAGGCTCCCGTACACACGGCCGCTCTGTCACTATTACCGCAGGCTCCCGTACACACGGCCGGTCTGTCACTATTACCGCAGGCTCCTGTACACACGGCCGCTCTGTCACTATTACCGCAGGCTCCCGTACACACGGCCGGTCTGTCACTATTACCGCAGGCTGTACACACGGCCGGTCTGTCACTATTACCGCAGGCTCCCGTACACACGGCCGCTCTGTCACTATTACCGCAGGCTCCCGTACACACGGCCGCTCTGTCACTATTACCGCAGGCTCCTGTACACACGGCCGCTCTGTCACTATTACCGCAGGCTCCTGTACACACGGCCGCTCTGTCACTATTACCGCAGGCTCCTGTACACACGGCCGCTCTGTCACTATTACCGCAGGCTCCTGTACACACGGCCGGTCTGTCACTATTACCGCAGGCTCCCGTACACACGGCCGCTCTGTCACTATTACCGCAGGCTCCCGTACACACGGCCGCTCTGTCACTATTACCGCAGGCTCCCGTACACACGGCCGCTCTGTCACTATTACCGCAGGCTCCTGTACACACGGCCGGTCTGTCACTATTACCGCAGGCTCCCGTACACACGGCCGCTATGTCACTATTACCGCAGGCTCCCGTACACACGGCCGGTCTGTCACTATTACCGCAGGCTCCTGTACACACGGCCGGTCTGTCACTATTACCGCAGGCTCCCGTACACATGGCCGCTCTGTCACTATTACCGCAGGCTCCCGTACACACGGCCGGTCTGTCACTATTACCGCAGGCTCCCGTACACACGGCCGCTCTGTCACTATTACCGCAGGCTCCCGTACACACGGCCGCTCTGTCACTATTACCGCAGGCTGTACACACGGCCGGTCTGTCACTATTACCGCAGGCTCCTGTACACACGGCCGGTCTGTCACTATTACCGCAGGCTCCTGTACACACGGCCGGTCTGTCACTATTACCGCAGGCTCCTGTACACACGGCCGGGTCTGTCACTATTACCGCAGGCTGTACACACGGCCGGTCTGTCACTATTACCGCAGGCTCCCGTACACACGGCCGCTCTGTCACTATTACCGCAGGCTCCTGTACACACGGCCGCTCTGTCACTATTACCGCAGGCTCCCGTACACACGGCCGCTCTGTCACTATTACCGCAGGCTCCTGTACACACAGCCGGTCTGTCACTATTACCGCAGGCTCCCGTACACACGGCCGCTCTGTCACTATTACCGCAGGCTCCCGTACACACGGCCGGTCTGTCACTATTACCGCAGGCTGTACACACGGCCGCTCTGTCACTATTACCGCAGGCTGTACACACGGCCGGTCTGTCACTATTACCGCAGGCCATACACACGGCCGCTCTGTCACTATTACCGCAGGCTCCCGTACACACGGCCGGTCTGTCACTATTACCGCAGGCTGTACACACGGCCGGTCTGTCACTATTACCGCAGGCTCCTGTACACACGGCCGGTCTGTCACTATTACCGCAGGCTCCTGTACACACGGCCGGGTCTGTCACTATTACCGCAGGCTCCCGTACACACGGCCGCTCTGTCACTATTACCGCAGGCTCCTGTACACACGGCCGGTCTGTCACTATTACCGCAGGCTCCCGTACACACGGCCGCTCTGTCACTATTACCGCAGGCTCCTGTACACACGGCCGCTCTGTCACTATTACCGCAGGCTGTACACACGGCCGCTCTGTCACTATTACCGCAGGCTCCTGTACACACGGCCGGTCTGTCACTATTACCGCAGGCTCCCGTACACACGGCCGGTCTGTCACTATTACCGCAGGCTGTACACACGGCCGGTCTGTCACTATTACCGCAGGCTCCCGTACACACGGCCGGTCTGTCACTATTACCGCAGGCTCCCGTACACACGGCCGCTCTGTCACTATTACCGCAGGCTCCTGTACACACGGCCGCTCTGTCACTATTACCGCAGGCTCCTGTACACACGGCCGCTCTGTCACTATTACCGCAGGCTCCTGTACACACGGCCGCTCTGTCACTATTACCGCAGGCTCCTGTACACACGGCCGCTCTGTCACTATTACCGCAGGCTCCTGTACACACGGCCGGTCTGTCACTATTACCGCAGGCTCCCGTACACACGGCCGCTCTGTCACTATTACCGCAGGCTCCCGTACACACGGCCGCTCTGTCACTATTACCGCAGGCTGTACACACGGCCGCTCTGTCACTATTACCGCAGGCTCCTGTACACACGGCCGGTCTGTCACTATTACCGCAGGCTGTACACACGGCCGGTCTGTCACTATTACCGCAGGCTGTACACACGGCCGGTCTGTCACTATTACCGCAGGCTCCTGTACACACGGCCGGTCTGTCACTATTACCGCAGGCTCCTGTACACACGGCCGCTCTGTCACTATTACCGCAGGCTCCTGTACACACGGCCGGTCTGTCACTATTACCGCAGGCTGTACACACGGCCGCTCTGTCACTATTACCGCAGGCTCCTGTACACACGGCCGGTCTGTCACTATTACTGCAGGCTCCTGTACACACGGCCGGTCTGTCACTATTACCGCAGGCTCCTGTACACACGGCCGCTCTGTCACTATTACCGCAGGCTCCCGTACACACGGCCGGTCTGTCACTATTACCGCAGGCTGTACACACGGCCGCTCTGTCACTATTACCGCAGGCTGTACACACGGCCGGTCTGTCACTATTACCGCAGGCTGTACACACGGCCGGTCTGTCACTATTACCGCAGGCTCCCGTACACACGGCCCCTCTGTCACTATTACCGCAGGCTCCCGTACACACGGCCGCTATGTCACTATTACCGCAGGCTCCTGTACACACATGGCTTACACGTGATCGCGCCTAGCCCCGCCCTATCCTCGCCGCGCCGTCCAATCCCGTTGCTGTCTTGTGTGTGGGCGTGTCCCGGCGGTCACGTGTCTCCGCTGTGCGCGCGGTGTTGTCGCTTCTCCTCAGTGACAGTCGGGGCTCGGTCACACTGCTATGGAGGTCTCCGGGTACGCCGTCAGCTCGGTGCACTGGTTCCGGAAGGGGCTGCGGTTACACGATAACCCGGCTCTGGTGTCCGCCCTGCGGGGGGCGCGCTGTTTGCGCTGCGTCTACATCCTGGACCCCTGGTTCGCGGCCTCCTCCTCCGGCGGGGTCAATAGATGGAGGTAAGTGAGGAGGAGAGAGGGGGGCACCGGGGCAGGTGGGGGGAGGGGGCAGCAGTGGGGAGGTATACATCGCTGGAGTGGGCGTGGTATAATGTGGGGGCGGGGCATCAATTAAGATGGGGGGGGGGGGCATGAGACAGGGGGTGCAAGACCACAGGGCAGGACATAATGGGTGGGTACAGGTGGCAGTAATGTATAGGCTGTGCCCTCATAGCAAGGTGGTTGGTGTAGGGTAGGGGGCGCGGGCTGGTTGGTGAAGGGTAGGGGGTGCGGGCTTGGGGTTGGTATAGGGTAGGGGGTGCAGGCCGGTTGGTGTAAGGTAGGGGGTGCGGGCTGGTATAGGGTAGGGGGTGCGGGCTGGTTGGTATAGGGTAGGGGGTGCGGGCTGGGGGTTGGTATAGGGTAGGGGGTGCGGGCTGGTTGGTATAGGGTAGGGGGTGCAGGCTGGGGGTTGGTGTAGGGTAGGGGATGCGGGCCGGTTGGTGAAGGGTAGGGGGCGCGGGCCGGTTGGTGAAGGGTAGGGGGCGCGGGCCGGTTGGTATAGGGTAGGGGGTGCGGGCCGGTTGGTGAAGGGTAGGGGGCGCGGGCCGGTTGGTATAGGGTAGGGGGTGCGGGCTGGGGGTTGGTATAGGGTAGGGGGTGCGGGCCGGTTGGTGTAGGGTAGGGGGTGCGGGCCGGTTGGTGTAAGGTAGGGGGTGCGGGCCGGTTGGTATAGGGTAGGGGGTGTGGGCTGGGGGTTGGTATAGGGTAGGGGGTGCGGGCTGGGGGTTGGTATAGGGTAGGGGGTGCGGGCCGGTTGGTGTAAGGTAGGGGGTGCGGGCCGGTTGGTATAGGGTAGGGGGTGCGGGCTGGGGGTTGGTATAGGGTAGGGGGTGCGGGCTGGGGGTTGGTATAGGGTAGGGGGTGCGGGCTGGGGGTTGGTATAGGGTAGGGGGTGCGGGCTGGGGGTTGGTATAGGGTAGGGGGTGCGGGCTGGGGGTTGGTATAGGGTAGGGGGTGCGGGCCGGTTGTTGTAGGGTAGGGGGTGCGGGCTTGGGGTTGGTATAGGGTAGGGGGTGCGGGCCGGTTGGTATAGGGTAGGGGGTGCGGGCCGGTTGGTATAGGGTAGGGGGTGCGGGCTGGGGGTTGGTATAGGGTAGGGGGTGCGGGCTGGGGGTTGGTATAGGGTAGGGGGTGCGGGCTGGGGGTTGGTATAGGGTAGGGGGTGCGGGCTGGGGGTTGGTATAGGGTAGGGGGTGCGGGCCGGTTGTTGTAGGGTAGGGGGTGCGGGCTTGGGGTTGGTATAGGGTAGGGGGTGCGGGCCGGTTGGTATAGGGTAGGGGGTGCGGGCCGGTTGGTATAGGGTAGGGGGCGCGGGCCGGTTGGTATAGGGTAGGGGGTGCGGGCTGGTTGGTATACGTCATGTGACGGGCTATGGTGTGTGCACGTTGGCACTAACGTGTTGCAGGTTCCCTGGGGGGCGGGGTCATGTGTTGCGTGTTTGGCGGTGGCTTTAACACATTGTGAACTACCAATCAGCAGGCGGGTGCGTCCTAAGCCGGGCATCTGTGGGGGTTGGTGTTACAGGATCGGGCACACCCAGGAGGGTAGAGATGATTGCCTGTGAGTTAGCAGAGTGGAGTGTGTGTGGCGTGCCTGGCAGACGGGTACAGATGGGGGAGATCAGGGATGATGCCACTGACATGAGCAGGAGAGGTAAGTAGTGGGCACCATGTCTGTGAGCTGTGCAGGGCCCGGGCAGGAGGTGAGCAGGTAGATGTAGCAGAGCTGACTTTGTCCTGTGCCTCTGATGTATTACTATTATCTGTAGTCCTCGGGTAACTCCTCAGCATGGCGCACACTCGGCTCTGCTCTGTCTCCAGGTACATGGGGCGGTACCTGCACTGAGTGGCAGGGGGGGAGGGGGGTACGATCAGCGTCCTGTGTAGTGAAACCTTCAGTCCCTTCCTGATCTTCTCGCCTCCCTCCCACTTCTGAGGGTTTGCTGAATTGTATCCGGTCAGTCCTGTCTGAAGTGAATGCTCTGAATTCCTGGCTGATACATTGTAGCAAGTGACCTGGATAGCAGAGAGGTGTGCGTGTGTGTATATGTATGTACAGTGTTGGCCAAAAGTATTGGCACCCCTGCAGTTCTGTCAGATAATCCTCGGTGTCTTCCAGATAATGATTGCAGTCACAAATTCTTTGGTATTTTCTTCATTTAATTTGTCTTCAATGGAAAACCACAAAAATTATATCCAAATTGGATCTAATTCCACAGCAAACATAAAAATGGGGGTGGACAAAAGTATTGGCGCTGTCTGAAAAATCATGTGACGCTTCTGTAATTAGTGTAATTACCAGCACCTGTTACTTACCTGAGGCACCTAACAGGTGGTGGCAATAACTAAATCACACTTGCAGCCAGTTGAAATGGATTAAAGTTGACTCCACCTCTGTCCTGTGTCCTTGTGTGACCACATTGAGCATGGAGAAAAGAAAGAAGACCAAAGAACTGTCTGAGGACTTGAGAAGCAAAATTGTGAGGAAGCCTGAGCAATCTCAAGGCTACAAGTCCATCTCCAAAGACCTGAATGTTCCTGTGTCTACCGTGCGCAGTGTCATCAAGAAGTGTAAAGCCCATGGCCCTGTGGCTAACCTCCCTAGATGTGGACGCAAAAGAAACATTGACCAGAGATTTCACCGCAAGATTGTGCGGATGGCGGATAAAGAACCTCGACTAACATCCAAACAAGTCCAAGCTGCCCTGCAGTCCGAGGGTACAACAGTGTCACCCCGTACTATCCAGCGTCAGCGTCTGAATGAGAAGGGACTGTATGGGAGGAGACCCAGGAAGACCCCACTTCTTACCCACAGACAGAAGCCAGGCTGGAGTTTGCCAAAACTTACCTGAGAAAGCCAAAACCGTTCTGGAAGAATGTTCTCTGGTCAGAGGAGACAAAAGTAGGAGAAGGCCTCAACATAGAGATTACAGGAAAAGAGAAGAAGACGCCCCCTACAGTCAGACATGGCGGAGGTCCCTGATGGTTTGGGGTTGCTTTGCTGCCTCTGGCACTGGACTGCTTGACCGTGTGCATGGCATTATGAAGTCTGAAGACGACCAACACATTGTGCAGCATCATGTAGGGCCCAGTGTGAGAAAGCGGGGTCTCCCTCAGAGGTCAGGGCTCTTCCAGCAGGACAAGGACCCTGATTATCTGACAGAACTGCAGGGGGACAATACTTTTGGCCAACACAGTACGTGTGTGTGTGTGTGTGTGTGTGTGTGTGTGTGTGTGTCTGTGCATGCGCGCGGCCGCTGCAACTCCAGCTGTGAGAAGGATTTTCAGATGGGTTTTTTGTTTTGTTTTTTTTTGCTTGTGGTCATTACTAAGATTTCCCATCAAGCAGAGAAGATAATATTGGGCAGTGTCACCTGAGGACCCCCGGTCCTTTATTGGGCAGCGGGCACAGAGAAGTCTATGAGTTGGGCCCTGTTCACACAGCCTTGCACCCTGCAGTATCTGTTATTATGGGCCTATTCTATGGCCCTGTGCACACTGCAGGACTTGTTACCGGTCCTTACAGATGATGTGACCCGTACGGTGCTGGTATTGGTGAGTGGGGATTGTCAGGGCCCCTATGAGGGTCTGGGCTTGGGACCTCCGCCTAGGACGTTGCTGCTTTCTGTGTTTCCTGACTGGCTGCCGTTCTCGCTCCTACAGGGGTTGTCACCCAGCTTTCCCAGTGTTGTGATAAATCCTGAGTATTAGCAGATCTAGTGCGACACGTGTGTCCTGCTCGTACGGTGCGGCTGTCGTGTTTCTGCGTTACTAACATTAGTGGCGTCTGAGTACGGTCACCGCACACATAAGTGTAAGTGACATTTCGGGTAGTTAACCCTTCATCAGGACCACTACAGTGACGGCGTCGCCCACCGGAGCCTGGCACTGCCATCAGTGCAGATTTGTGCCCAGGACTCTAGTTGGGTGATGAAGCTTTAAGGCCACGTTCACACAGCCCAGTTTTTAGGTCAGCTTTGCTTTATAGGGTTAATAATGTAATTATTCGTCTTTATAGGGTGCCGAATTCCTGGGCTTGTCGTCTCGTTCGCCGGGTTATGATGGCTCCGCCCCCTCCTGTCCCGCACCTTACATAAGCCCCACACTTGTTCTTGTTTTGTAACCGGCAGGGTTGGCTGCGCGACCTGTGCCAAGACGTCTTCTAGAATCTTCCAGAATTGCGGTTCCCTCTTATCGCGGCGGGATAACTTTCTATCTGTCTCTTTTTCGGTCACTTTTCACAAAAGCAGATGAATAAATGATCGGGTGAAAAAGAGAAAATCACAAAAATGTGAAATCTGGAATCTCGTGTGTCGTCCTGGCCGTTGTCATTCTGTTGCTACAGACCTCGAATGGCATCAAAAATTGTTACACAGTTTTATTATTGTGTGTCAGTCTTTACTGTAGTTCTCACATTCTATTCATGAACCAGGATGTACAGAGCTATACTGTAGGCCCAACCAAAACTAATATACTGGTACCATCAGGACTGGCAAAAAGGGGGTTAAATGGCGGGTGGTAGCCTCCTGGAATCCCCTATAGCACATCATACCCTATACAAGTTTTTTGTTTTTTTTCCCTCTGTAGCAGTTTGCACATTGAGCGTGTCTGCCTTCACCTCGCCACACTGTCCTGACACTTGTGAACATCGCAGGGGTAGACACACAGCCCCGGGCACGTCTGAACAGGAGCCAAGTCACCTTACATAAGTCAGGCCCGGAAGTCTCTTTTATTTTTTTTATTTTTTTTTTGGTTTTCGGCTCTGTGCGTTGTTGAATAAAGTCCAAAAATTTTTGTCATATATCAACAATGGAGGCTTCATGTGCGAGAGAACCAAATCAGCTCTGCTACATCGTATACACTGTAATAATAATACATTTTATTTCTATAGCGCCAACATATTCCGCAGCGCTGTACAATGTGTAGGGTTCAGATACAGACAGACAGAGACATTACAAAGAAAGTCACTTCACACAATGGGACTGAGGGCCCTGCTCGCAAGAGCTTACAGTCTATGAGGTAGAGGGGGTGATATAGGAGGTAGCAGGGGCGGCATTGCTTATACAGGGGTCAGACACTTCTGTAATAGAGGTGACTGTCATTACACAGACATAAGACTTTATGGGCCGTCACCAGTCGTGTCCTGTAACATGTGGATGGAGCTCGGACCTATAAAGTTACCCTGAGATGACATCATATCATGTGGGGGCGGGGACAGAGGAGGGGGAAGGGTTTACGTTAGACATTGTGATCGGCCGCTCTGATAAGATGCGTCTTTAGTTTGCGTCTGAAACTGTAGAAGTTGGGAGTTACTCTTATTGTCCGGGGTAGAGCATTCCAGAGAAGTGGTGCAGCTCGGGAGAAGTCTTGTATACGAGCGGGGGAGGTTCTGATAATAGAGGATGGAAGTGTTAGGTCATTGAGTGAGCGGAGAGCACGGGTTGGGCGGTAGACAGAGATGAGGGAGGAGATGTATGGAGGTGCGGCATTATGGAGAGCCTTGTGGGGGAGGGGGAGAACTTTATATTGTATTCTATAATGAATAGGCAGCCAATGTACATGATTTTCGGATCGGCTGATCCAAACAGTGTTCGCTCATCTCTAGTAGTGACGTCGGTGATATTTGTATTGGTGTTTTTTTGGTTTATAACCTGGCGTGTTGCGTCTTGTCCCCCACAGGTTCCTGCTGCAATCCTTGGAGGATCTGGACTACAGCCTAAGAAAGTTGGGTTCCCGCCTGTTTGTGGTGCGCGGACAGCCGGCCGATGTCTTCCCCAGATTATTTAAGGTGAGTCACTGTAATTGGATCCTCACACAAGGATCGGCCATGGTGAATTTCTCTATGAACCATAAGGTATCAGGCCACAGCTACTCCCTCTCCCCAATCCGCACACATGCACACTCAGCCAGTCACAGGCATCAGTAGTGTCAGCTTGCAGAGGAGCAGCACAGACGTCTAATAGAGTAAAGTCCCCTCTCTGTTGCTACAATGGCGCAGGGTCTCAGATTTTGGCTCTCGCCTCCTGTCGTGTCTGGCCCTTTAATACGCAGACCTTTCCTTTCTTCGCCACCGCTGACGTCGCCTTCCCCGTTTACGTTGAACAATCTGACGGAATAAGAAAGTTTTTCTTCTATTAATAAACCTCCCGATTCCTCCTCGCGGGGTGCGCGCTTCGCCTTCTGCGGGGATGACACTCGCCCCTCTCTCCTGCGCTCATTACAGCAGCAAAATCTTCAGATGTTAAAATTAGAAACCGCCAACGCGGCCCAAAGTCTCGGCAGTCGTACAGAGAGGAGCGGATCGTGTCTGAGCTTCGGGGAATCTCCAAGGAGGGTTATTAATAAGATCTCGGCCTGGAAGATGCGCAGTGTTCTCCGCGGTAATGGATCTCATCCCGACTACTAATCAGCACTAATTACATTACTACGCAGATCCTAAGCCAGTTGTCAGGAGTCGTCTCATCTCACTCGGGTTTGCAAACGGTGCGGATTGGCCCTAAGTAACGGTGGGGTCCCCAGGGTGGTCTGTGATTTGTGATATGGACCCAGACTGTAACGTTCCAGTTCCTGGGAAAGCTGGGTGACGGCCTGTAGAGCAGGCATAGAATAATATTGCACATATATATATTCTCCTATCGGACTCGCCACTCGCTGTTGGATTTGTTACAATGTATCAGTCAAGGGAATCTATTACAGCAGATATACAAGTCCTGCGCTGATACATTGTAACAAACCCTCTGCTTCTGTCCTGTAATGTAGATCTCTGTATTCGGGGACTTGTTCGTATCATTCGTCTCCCTGTACCAGGAATTGGCTCTTTATGGCTTTTAATCCGTCTATAAATAAATGCGCTGTATTACAATTCTCGTCTTCGGCGTCTCTGGTGGCTGATCTGCCGTGTACTCCGGAACGTTCTACATCTGTTAACTATCGCTGGAGGGGATGAGACTGCCACAAACGTGACTGTGCGTGGTCACGAGCGGAGTCTAATCCCCGAGCGCACCGTCAGCCTTTGTCCCTCAGACGTCTGTTCTGCACGACTTCCCCTCTGCAGAGTGTGACCGTGACCTCACAGCCAGGGATTCATCTCACCGGGACTTGTATCTAGGCCATGTACACATTGTGGAGTAAGGGGCCGGTCACTACACGGATGAACAATACAGAACACGCCAATACAGGGATGTGGCATCCACAATCTAGCAGGAAACACATTGTATAGAAAATGGGATAAAAAATTGTAAAGGGAAACCGGGCACTCACCAACCAAAAGTAAAATTTTCAAGCTTTAATTCGTCATCATTAAAAAATGGCACTCAGACAGTATACACAATCGGAGATGGATTAAATGGAATGCAGAGACAATGAAGCAACGACCGTTTCGTGCTAGACGCACTTCATCAGGCTTCCTAAAGTACAGGTGTGTCTACCTGCCCTATATAATGACGTGGGAATCGCACCCACCCCAATATTCTATAACACCAAAACATTTAAAACATGTTAAAAAAAAAATTTCAATGCATTACATTCCTATATACCAACATTTTTCACATTACACAAACTTTATTTTCATTTAACACAGCTTTGTACAACTTTTTTACTCCTCTTTCTTATGCACCGGCCCTTCTATATTTCTTATAGGTCTGGGTAATTTTTAACTCCACCCCCTTAACTCCGCGAGCCTGCAGGACAACTTAGTTTCCGTACAGGTTTGCTAATAGCTGAACCAGTTTGTATGTTATAGCTATTAGCAAACCTGTATGGAAACTAAGTGAGTGAGCACCACCTATATACCACATCACTTTGCCTGCTATTCATACCTTGTTGCCATATATACATTGAGGTGTTGTATTTTAACACAGAACGGTGCCACTACCTTCATATATCTTTTTAGTTTAGAAAATGGGATAAAACCTACATAAATATCACAGCTCTTCCCTTCCTTGGCTCTGATATTACAAGTAGAACAGAGAGATCACCCAGAAGTTCTGCCTTGTCCCCTCCTCTTCACTGTCCTACAGCAGGATCCTACCCCCCCCTCCTCCTCACTGTCCTGCAGCAGGAGCCTCTCCCCATCCTCCTCACTGTCCTGCAGCAGGAGCCTTCTCCTTCTCCTCTTCACTGTCCTGCAGCAGGAGCCTCTCCCCCTCCTCTTCACTGTCCTGCAGCAGGAGCCTCTCCCGTCTTCTCTTCACTGTCCTGCAGCAGGAGCCTCTCCCTTCTCCTCTTCACTGTCCTGCAGCAGGAGCCTCTCCCTTCTCCTCTTCACTGTCCTGCAGCAGGAGCCTCTCCCCCCCTCCTCCTCACTGTCCTGCAGCAGGAGCCTTCTCCTTCTCCTCTTCACTGTCCTGCAGCAGGAGCCTCTCCCCATCCTCTTCACTGTCCTGCAGCAGGAGCCTCTCCCCCTCCTCTTCACTGTCCTGCAGCAGGAGCCTCTCCCGTCTTCTCTTCACTGTCCTGCAGCAGGAGCCTCTCCCTTCTCCTCTTCACTGTCCTGCAGCAGGAGCCTCTCCCCCCCCTCCTCCTCACTGTCCTGCAGCAGGAGCCTTCTCCTTCTCCTCTTCACTGTCCTGCAGCAGGAGCCTCTCCCCATCCTCTTCACTGTCCTGCAGCAGGAGCCTCTCCCCATCCTCTTCACTGTCCTCCCTTGTGCTCATCCTTCTCAGGTCGTTCATCACTTCCTCTCTTCTTGTGTTGGCAGGAATGGGGCGTGAACAGACTGACCTTCGAGTACGACTCTGAGCCATTTGGTAAGGAGCGGGATGCCGCCATTATGAAGTTGGCTAAGGAGGCCGGCGTGGAGGTGATCGTGGAGAATTCGCACACACTGTATGACCTGGACAAGTAAGTCATTCCCTGGGGTCGCCCTCTGTCCGGCTATTAACCCTTTTATCTCTTGGCTAATTGTTATTACATTCCATGGGCGAAGGGAGGGGCACAGAGGGTGAGAGCGGGCAGATGCGTGCTGGGAGATGTAGCCTGTCCACAGCATGTAAATAACAGGGATACAAGGGGCTGCAAGTAAAATAAAGCCAAGCAAAGGCTGCACAAGGGAGCGGCGAGGAGACGGCACGGCCGGGGATGGATCTGCAGATCCCCTTTAAGCAGAGAAACAGGTCGAAGGTCACGCATAACGAAACGTAGCAGAAAAAGAAATCCCAAATAACTCTGTTTTGCCTCCCCATATAACTCCATGCCCTTCTGTTCCTCTTAGACTTCTCCTTTCTGCTTTTGCTTTTTGATGCAGCAAAATTTGCATCAAAAATCTTTCCTGCACTGTGCGACCTCGGCCTTAAAGAGTCTGCAGAGTTTTTCAGCAATCTCTCGCTTTGGTGTTGCTACGTGTCGCCCCTGCACATTCCCTTTCAGCAGCTGGTATGACACCCTGTACATGAGCCACGGATGAGTCTGCGCTCCCTTCCTATGTGAGTCGTGCGTGGTCTGTACTGCCACCTAGTGGGCACTCGCCCTCGGTGTAGTCACGCAGCCTGGCATGTGCTGGCCGGGTATCTGTGCCTGTTCTCTGCAGAGTCTCCGCCCCGCACGTGCAGGGGAGAGGCGTCCTACACATCGCTGGCACACAAATCTGGAACCTGCGCTTGCATAAGTTGTTGACAGCAGACGAGAGTGCGAGGTCTGGCGGTGTAATGAGATTTCCCTCAGCCGGTGCCGGCATTAGTCTTATGTAAATACTCTCCCGTGTCCCACAATGCTTTGCTGCCTCGTACAGCGGGAAAAGTACGCAAGTCTGGTGCTATGGGGCCGAGCGCAGAAGCCGTATACAATATGGATATACCTGAGAGGAACAGTCCGGAGTAATGAGCTGCGGACCCCAAATATACTGCGGGGCATCCAGATATAATACCCCCATGGCATAGCTGGGGCTTCTCCGCATAGAGCAGGGGGGGGGTTAAAATTGACCGCAATTATTCTCATCCCTTCTACAACAATTGGGGGTTTTGTTTCCTCTCGGAGGTTTGAGGCGATTTCCATGGCGTCCGCGCCTCCTCACAATGGAGCAGGATATTCACGGATAATCCAGGACGTGTTTTCTCCTCCCCCTGTGTCAGTGAATTTCTTGTCCATTTGCGTTTCGTTATCGGTTCCTGTATTATGTAGCATGGTGGAAACCGTCAGCAAGTAGGGGAGTAATAGTCATTGTAGACAGAGCAGATCTGTCAGCAGGTTCATGTCGGCGGTTTCCAGGTAGCAACATGAAAATGTTTAGCGCATTGGACGGAGTGGAAACAGACAAAATCCACAAATGAGGTTCAGTATGTTGGCGATGTAGCAGAGCTGTGTTAGTCAACAGATTGTACATGATGTGTATTCCACACAAGCGGTCTGTAACTACATCATCGCCGCTGCGGACACTCTCAGCTTTGCTACATCTGTATGTACAATGCTGATATTGCGATGCGGTTAACTCCTTGTGTGCCGGTGTCCGGCTATTGCTCTGACTTCTTGTGGTCATGTTTCGTGCAGGATTATCGAGCTGAACGGCAGCAGCCCCCCCCTCACCTATAAGAGGTTTCAGGCCATCATCAGCCGCATGGAGCTCCCTCGTAGACCCGTCCCGACCATCACCAGGCAGCAGATGGAGCCCTGCCGGGGCGAGATCAGGAGCACGCACGACGAGACCTATGGGGTGCCATCCTTGGAGGAACTTGGTGAGTCTTCATATCGTAGTCTCATTGTCTCCAATCCATGGCCCACCAACTGAGGACACTACAACTCCCAGCCGGCTGTCAGGGGACGCTTGGAGATGTAGTTTCCTAATGTGTGGCCCTGAGTAAACCTTTTATACCCTCAGTTTGGCAATAGGGGGCGTCACGCAGCTTATTTTACATCATTTATCTACTTTTACATCAGGTTTCCCAAGTGAGAAGCAAGGGGCCGCGGTGTGGCCAGGAGGAGAGACAGAGGCTCTGGCGCGTCTAGACAGACACTTGGAACGGAAGGTACGACCTGTAAGGGAGCAGCAGCGGTTACAGCTCTGCTACATGTACTAGTATAGACCTGCCCTGATGGCACGGAGCGCTGTAGTGCGAGACTCCTCTGTTACAGCTCTGCTACATGTACTAGTATAGACCTGCCCTGACGGCACGGAGCGCTGTAGTGCGAGACTTCTCAGTTACAGCTCTGCTACATGTACTGGAATAGACCTGCCCTGATGGTACGGAGCGCTGTAGTGCGAGACTCCTCTGTTACAGCTCTGCTACATGTACTAGTATAGACCTGCCCTGATGGTACGGAGCGCTGTAGTGCGAGACTTCTCTGTTACAGCTCTGCTACATGTACTGGAATAGACCTGCCCTGATGGTACGGAGCGCTGTAGTGCGAGACTCCTCTGTTACAGCTCTGCTACATGTACTGGAATAGACCTGCCCTGATGGTACGGAGCGCTGTAGTGCGAGACTCCTCTGTTACAGCTCTGCTACATGTACTAGTATAGACCTGCCCTGATGGCACGGAGCGCTGTAGTGCGAGACTTCTCAGTTACAGCTCTGCTACATGTACTGGAATAGACCTGCCCTGACGGCACAGAGCGCTGTAGTGCGAGACATCTCTGTTACAGCTCTGCTACATGTACTGGAATAGACCTGCCCTGATGGTAGAGAGCGCTGTAGTGCGAGACTTCTCAGTTACAGCTCTGCTACATGTACTGGAATAGACCTGCCCTGATGGTACGGAGCGCTGTAGTGCGAGACATCTCTGTTACAGCTCTGCTACATGTACTGGAATAGACCTGCCCTGATGGTACGGAGCGCTGTAGTGCGAGACTTCTCGGTTACAGCTCTGCTACATGTACTAGTATAGACCTGCCCTGACGGTACGGAGCGCTGTAGTGCGAGACCTCTCTGTTACAGCTCTGCTACATGTACTGGAATAGACCTGCCCTGATGGTACGGAGCGCTGTAGTGCGAGACATCTCTGTTACAGCTCTGCTACATGTACTGGAATAGACCTGCCCTGATGGTACGGAGCGCTGTAGTGCGAGACTTCTCTGTTACAGCTCTGCTACATGTACTGGAATAGACCTGCCCTGATGGTACGGAGCGCTGTAGTGCGAGACCTCTCTGTTACAGCTCTGCTACATGTACTGGAATAGACCTGCCCTGATGGTACGGAGCGCTGTAGTGCGAGACTTCTCGGTTACAGCTCTGCTACATGTACTAGTATAGACCTGCCCTGACGGTACGGAGCGCTGTAGTGCGAGACTTCTCTGTTACAGCTCTGCTACATGTACTGGAATAGACCTGCCCTGATGGTACGGAGCGCTGTAGTGCGAGACCTCTCTGTTACAGCTCTGCTACATGTACTGGAATAGACCTGCCCTGATGGTACGGAGCGCTGTAGTGCGAGACATCTCTGTTACAGCTCTGCTACATGTACTGGAATAGACCTGCCCTGATGGTACGGAGCGCTGTAGTGCGAGACTTCTCTGTTACAGCTCTGCTACATGTACTGGAATAGACCTGCCCTGATGGTACGGAGCGCTGTAGTGCGAGACCTCTCTGTTACAGCTCTGCTACATGTACTGGAATAGACCTGCCCTGATGGTACGGAGCGCTGTAGTGCGAGACTTCTCGGTTACAGCTCTGCTACATGTACTAGTATAGACCTGCCCTGACGGTACGGAGCGCTGTAGTGCGAGACCTCTCTGTTACAGCTCTGCTACATGTACTGGAATAGACCTGCCCTGATGGTACGGAGCGCTGTAGTGCGAGACTTCTCTGTTACAGCTCTGCTACATGTACTGGAATAGACCTGCCCTGATGGTACGGAGCGCTGTAGTGCGAGACTTCTCTGTTACAGCTCTGCTACATGTACTGGAATAGACCTGCCCTGATGGTAGAGAGCGCTGTAGTGCGAGACCTCTCTGTTACAGCTCTGCTACATGTACTGGAATAGACCTGCCCTGATGGCACGGAGCGCTGTAGTGCGAGACCTCTCTGTTACAGCTCTGCTACATGTACTGGAATAGACCTGCCCTGATGGTAGAGAGCGCTGTAGTGCGAGACTTCTCTGTTACAGCTCTGCTACATGTACTGGAATAGACCTGCCCTGATGGTAGAGAGCGCTGTAGTGCGAGACTTCTCAGTTACAGCTCTGCTACATGTACTGGAATAGACCTGCCCTGATGGTACGGAGCGCTGTAGTGCGAGACCTCTCTGTTACAGCTCTGCTACATGTACTGGAATAGACCTGCCCTGATGGTACGGAGCGCTGTAGTGTGAGACTTCTCTGTTACAGCTCTGCTACATGTACTGGAATAGACCTGCCCTGATGGCACGGAGCGCTGTAGTGCGAGACCTCTCTGTTACAGCTCTGCTACATGTACTGGAATAGACCTGCCCTGATGGCACGGAGCGCTGTAGTGCGAGACCTCTCTGTTACAGCTCTGCTACATGTACTGGAATAGACCTGCCCTGATGGTACGGAGCGCTGTAGTGCGAGACCTCTCTGTTACAGCTCTGCTACATGTACTGGAATAGACCTGCCCTGATGGCACGGAGCGCTGTAGTGCGAGACTTCTCTGTTACAGCTCTGCTACATGTACTGGAATAGACCTGCCCTGATGGTACGGAGCGCTGTAGTGCGAGACTTCTCTGTTACAGCTCTGCTACATGTACTGGAATAGACCTGCCCTGATGGTACGGAGCGCTGTAGTGCGAGACTTCTCTGTTACAGCTCTGCTACATGTACTGGAATAGACCTGCCCTGATGGCACGGAGCGCTGTAGTGCGAGACCTCTCTGTTACAGCTCTGCTACATGTACTGGAATAGACCTGCCCTGATGGTAGAGAGCGCTGTAGTGCGAGACTTCTCTGTTACAGCTCTGCTACATGTACTGGAATAGACCTGCCCTGATGGCACGGAGCGCTGTAGTGCGAGACTTCTCTGTTACAGCTCTGCTACATGTACTGGAATAGACCTGCCCTGATGGTAGAGAGCGCTGTAGTGCGAGACTTCTCAGTTACAGCTCTGCTACATGTACTAGTATAGACCTGCCCTGATGGTACGGAGCGCTGTAGTGCGAGACTTCTCTGTTACAGCTCTGCTACATGTACTGGAATAGACCTGCCCTGATGGCACGGAGCGCTGTAGTGCGAGACTTCTCTGTTACAGCTCTGCTACATGTACTGGAATAGACCTGCCCTGATGGTACGGAGCGCTGTAGTGCGAGACCTCTCTGTTACAGCTCTGCTACATGTACTAGTATAGACCTGCCCTGATGGTACGGAGCGCTGTAGTGCGAGACTTCTCGGTTACAGCTCTGTTACATGTACTGGAATAGACCTGCCCTGATGGTAGAGAGCGCTGTAGTGCGAGACCTCTCTGTTACAGCTCTGCTACATGTACTGGAATAGACCTGCCCTGATGGCACGGAGCGCTGTAGTGCGAGACTTCTCTGTTACAGCTCTGCTACATGTACTGGAATAGACCTGCCCTGACGGTACGGAGCGCTGTAGTGCGAGACTTCTCTGTTACAGCTCTGCTACATGTACTGGAATAGACCTGCCCTGATGGCACGGAGCGCTGTAGTGCGAGACCTCTCTGTTACAGCTCTGCTACATGTACTGGAATAGACCTGCCCTGATGGTAGAGAGCGCTGTAGTGCGAGACTTCTCTGTTACAGCTCTGCTACATGTACTGGAATAGACCTGCCCTGATGGTACGGAGCGCTGTAGTGCGAGACTTCTCTGTTACAGCTCTGCTACATGTACTGGAATAGACCTGCCCTGATGGTAGAGAGCGCTGTAGTGCGAGACTTCTCAGTTACAGCTCTGCTACATGTACTGGAATAGACCTGCCCTGATGGTACGGAGCGCTGTAGTGCGAGACCTCTCTGTTACAGCTCTGCTACATGTACTGGAATAGACCTGCCCTGATGGTACGGAGCGCTGTAGTGCGAGACCTCTCTGTTACAGCTCTGCTACATGTACTAGTATAGACCTGCCCTGATGGTACGGAGCGCTGTAGTGCGAGACTTCTCTGTTACAGCTCTGCTACATGTACTGGAATAGACCTGCCCTGACGGTACGGAGCGCTGTAGTGCGAGACCTCTCTGTTACAGCTCTGCTACATGTACTGGAATAGACCTGCCCTGATGGTACGGAGCGCTGTAGTGCGAGACTTCTCTGTTACAGCTCTGCTACATGTACTGGAATAGACCTGCCCTGATGGTAGAGAGCGCTGTAGTGCGAGACTTCTCAGTTACAGCTCTGCTACATGTACTGGAATAGACCTGCCCTGATGGTACGGAGCGCTGTAGTGCGAGACCTCTCTGTTACAGCTCTGCTACATGTACTGGAATAGACCTGCCCTGATGGTACGGAGCGCTGTAGTGTGAGACTTCTCTGTTACAGCTCTGCTACATGTACTGGAATAGACCTGCCCTGATGGCACGGAGCGCTGTAGTGCGAGACCTCTCTGTTACAGCTCTGCTACATGTACTGGAATAGACCTGCCCTGATGGTAGAGAGCGCTGTAGTGCGAGACCTCTCTGTTACAGCTCTGCTACATGTACTGGAATAGACCTGCCCTGATGGTACGGAGCGCTGTAGTGCGAGACTTCTCTGTTACAGCTCTGCTACATGTACTGGAATAGACCTGCCCTGATGGTACGGAGCGCTGTAGTGCGAGACTTCTCTGTTACAGCTCTGCTACATGTACTGGAATAGACCTGCCCTGACGGTACGGAGCGCTGTAGTGCGAGACTTCTCTGTTACAGCTCTGCTACATGTACTGGAATAGACCTGCCCTGATGGTACGGAGCGCTGTAGTGCGAGACTCCTCTGTTACAGCTCTGCTACATGTACTAGTATAGACCTGCCCTGATGGCACGGAGCGCTGTAGTGCGAGACTTCTCAGTTACAGCTCTGCTACATGTACTGGAATAGACCTGCCCTGACGGCACAGAGCGCTGTAGTGCGAGACATCTCTGTTACAGCTCTGCTACATGTACTGGAATAGACCTGCCCTGATGGTAGAGAGCGCTGTAGTGCGAGACTTCTCAGTTACAGCTCTGCTACATGTACTGGAATAGACCTGCCCTGATGGTACGGAGCGCTGTAGTGCGAGACATCTCTGTTACAGCTCTGCTACATGTACTGGAATAGACCTGCCCTGATGGTACGGAGCGCTGTAGTGCGAGACTTCTCGGTTACAGCTCTGCTACATGTACTAGTATAGACCTGCCCTGACGGTACGGAGCGCTGTAGTGCGAGACCTCTCTGTTACAGCTCTGCTACATGTACTGGAATAGACCTGCCCTGATGGTACGGAGCGCTGTAGTGCGAGACATCTCTGTTACAGCTCTGCTACATGTACTGGAATAGACCTGCCCTGATGGTACGGAGCGCTGTAGTGCGAGACTTCTCTGTTACAGCTCTGCTACATGTACTGGAATAGACCTGCCCTGATGGTACGGAGCGCTGTAGTGCGAGACCTCTCTGTTACAGCTCTGCTACATGTACTGGAATAGACCTGCCCTGATGGTACGGAGCGCTGTAGTGCGAGACTTCTCGGTTACAGCTCTGCTACATGTACTAGTATAGACCTGCCCTGACGGTACGGAGCGCTGTAGTGCGAGACCTCTCTGTTACAGCTCTGCTACATGTACTGGAATAGACCTGCCCTGATGGTACGGAGCGCTGTAGTGCGAGACTTCTCTGTTACAGCTCTGCTACATGTACTGGAATAGACCTGCCCTGATGGCACGGAGCGCTGTAGTGCGAGACCTCTCTGTTACAGCTCTGCTACATGTACTGGAATAGACCTGCCCTGATGGTAGAGAGCGCTGTAGTGCGAGACTTCTCTGTTACAGCTCTGCTACATGTACTGGAATAGACCTGCCCTGATGGTACGGAGCGCTGTAGTGCGAGACTTCTCTGTTACAGCTCTGCTACATGTACTGGAATAGACCTGCCCTGATGGTAGAGAGCGCTGTAGTGCGAGACTTCTCAGTTACAGCTCTGCTACATGTACTGGAATAGACCTGCCCTGATGGTACGGAGCGCTGTAGTGCGAGACCTCTCTGTTACAGCTCTGCTACATGTACTGGAATAGACCTGCCCTGATGGTACGGAGCGCTGTAGTGTGAGACTTCTCTGTTACAGCTCTGCTACATGTACTGGAATAGACCTGCCCTGATGGCACGGAGCGCTGTAGTGCGAGACCTCTCTGTTACAGCTCTGCTACATGTACTGGAATAGACCTGCCCTGATGGCACGGAGCGCTGTAGTGCGAGACCTCTCTGTTACAGCTCTGCTACATGTACTGGAATAGACCTGCCCTGATGGTACGGAGCGCTGTAGTGCGAGACTTCTCTGTTACAGCTCTGCTACATGTACTGGAATAGACCTGCCCTGATGGTACGGAGCGCTGTAGTGCGAGACTTCTCTGTTACAGCTCTGCTACATGTACTGGAATAGACCTGCCCTGATGGCACGGAGCGCTGTAGTGCGAGACCTCTCTGTTACAGCTCTGCTACATGTACTGGAATAGACCTGCCCTGATGGTAGAGAGCGCTGTAGTGCGAGACTTCTCAGTTACAGCTCTGCTACATGTACTGGAATAGACCTGCCCTGATGGTAGAGAGCGCTGTAGTGCGAGACTTCTCGGTTACAGCTCTGCTACATGTACTGGAATAGACCTGCCCTGATGGTAGAGAGCGCTGTAGTGCGAGACTTCTCAGTTACAGCTCTGCTACATGTACTGGAATAGACCTGCCCTGATGGTACGGAGCGCTGTAGTGCGAGACCTCTCTGTTACAGCTCTGCTACATGTACTGGAATAGACCTGCCCTGACGGTACGGAGCGCTGTAGTGCGAGACTTCTCTGTTACAGCTCTGCTACATGTACTAGTATAGACCTGCCCTGATGGTACGGAGCGCTGTAGTGCGAGACTTCTCGGTTACAGCTCTGTTACATGTACTGGAATAGACCTGCCCTGATGGTAGAGAGCGCTGTAGTGCGAGACCTCTCTGTTACAGCTCTGCTACATGTACTGGAATAGACCTGCCCTGATGGCACGGAGCGCTGTAGTGCGAGACTTCTCTGTTACAGCTCTGCTACATGTACTGGAATAGACCTGCCCTGATGGCACGGAGCGCTGTAGTGCGAGACCTCTCTGTTACAGCTCTGCTACATGTACTGGAATAGACCTGCCCTGACGGTACGGAGCGCTGTAGTGCGAGACTTCTCTGTTACAGCTCTGCTACATGTACTAGTATAGACCTGCCCTGATGGTACGGAGCGCTGTAGTGCGAGACTTCTCGGTTACAGCTCTGTTACATGTACTGGAATAGACCTGCCCTGATGGCACGGAGCGCTGTAGTGCGAGACCTCTCTGTTACAGCTCTGCTACATGTACTGGAATAGACCTGCCCTGATGGTAGAGAGCGCTGTAGTGCGAGACCTCTCTGTTACAGCTCTGCTACATGTACTGGAATAGACCTGCCCTGACGGTACGGAGCGCTGTAGTGCGAGACTTCTCTGTTACAGCTCTGCTACATGTACTGGAATAGACCTGCCCTGATGGCACGGAGCGCTGTAGTGCGAGACCTCTCTGTTACAGCTCTGCTACATGTACTGGAATAGACCTGCCCTGATGGTAGAGAGCGCTGTAGTGCGAGACTTCTCTGTTACAGCTCTGCTACATGTACTGGAATAGACCTGCCCTGATGGTACGGAGCGCTGTAGTGCGAGACTTCTCTGTTACAGCTCTGCTACATGTACTGGAATAGACCTGCCCTGATGGTAGAGAGCGCTGTAGTGCGAGACTTCTCAGTTACAGCTCTGCTACATGTACTGGAATAGACCTGCCCTGATGGTACGGAGCGCTGTAGTGCGAGACCTCTCTGTTACAGCTCTGCTACATGTACTGGAATAGACCTGCCCTGACGGTACGGAGCGCTGTAGTGCGAGACTTCTCTGTTACAGCTCTGCTACATGTACTGGAATAGACCTGCCCTGATGGTACGGAGCGCTGTAGTGCGAGACTTCTCTGTTACAGCTCTGCTACATGTACTGGAATAGACCTGCCCTGATGGTAGAGAGCGCTGTAGTGCGAGACTTCTCAGTTACAGCTCTGCTACATGTACTGGAATAGACCTGCCCTGATGGTACGGAGCGCTGTAGTGCGAGACTTCTCTGTTACAGCTCTGCTACATGTACTGGAATAGACCTGCCCTGATGGTAGAGAGCGCTGTAGTGCGAGACCTCTCTGTTACAGCTCTGCTACATGTACTGGAATAGACCTGCCCTGATGGTACGGAGCGCTGTAGTGCGAGACCTCTCTGTTACAGCTCTGCTACATGTACTGGAATAGACCTGCCCTGATGGTACGGAGCGCTGTAGTGTGAGACTTCTCTGTTACAGCTCTGCTACATGTACTGGAATAGACCTGCCCTGATGGCACGGAGCGCTGTAGTGCGAGACCTCTCTGTTACAGCTCTGCTACATGTACTGGAATAGACCTGCCCTGATGGTAGAGAGCGCTGTAGTGCGAGACCTCTCTGTTACAGCTCTGCTACATGTACTGGAATAGACCTGCCCTGATGGCACGGAGCGCTGTAGTGCGAGACTTCTCTGTTACAGCTCTGCTACATGTACTGGAATAGACCTGCCCTGACGGTACGGAGCGCTGTAGTGCGAGACTTCTCTGTTACAGCTCTGCTACATGTACTGGAATAGACCTGCCCTGATGGTACGGAGCGCTGTAGTGCGAGACTTCTCTGTTACAGCTCTGCTACATGTACTAGTATAGACCTGCCCTGATGGTACGGAGCGCTGTAGTGCGAGACTTCTCTGTTACAGCTCTGCTACATGTACTGGAATAGACCTGCCCTGATGGTACGGAGCGCTGTAGTGCGAGACTTCTCGGTTACAGCTCTGCTACATGTACTGGAATAGACCTGCCCTGATGGTACGGAGCGCTGTAGTGCGAGACTTCTCTGTTACAGCTCTGCTACATGTACTGGAATAGACCTGCCCTGATGGTACGGAGCGCTGTAGTGCGAGACCTCTCTGTTACAGCTCTGCTACATGTACTGGAATAGACCTGCCCTGATGGCACGGAGCGCTGTAGTGCGAGACTTCTCTGTTACAGCTCTGCTACATGTACTGGAATAGACCTGCCCTGATGGCACGGAGCGCTGTAGTGCGAGACTTCTCGGTTACAGCTCTGTTACATGTACTGGAATAGACCTGCCCTGATGGCACGGAGCGCTGTAGTGCGAGACTTCTCTGTTACAGCTCTGCTACATGTACTGGAATAGACCTGCCCTGATGGCACGGAGCGCTGTAGTGCGAGACCTCTCTGTTACAGCTCTGCTACATGTACTAGAATAGACCTGCCCTGATGGTAGAGAGCGCTGTAGTGCGAGACTTCTCTGTTACAGCTCTGCTACATGTACTGGAATAGACCTGCCCTGATGGTACGGAGCGCTGTAGTGCGAGACTTCTCGGTTACAGCTCTGCTACATGTACTGGAATAGACCTGCCCTGATGGTACGGAGCGCTGTAGTGCGAGACTTCTCTGTTACAGCTCTGCTACATGTACTAGTATAGACCTGCCCTGACGGTACGGAGCGCTGTAGTGCGAGACTTCTCGGTTACAGCTCTGCTACATGTACTGGAATAGACCTGCCCTGATGGTACGGAGCGCTGTAGTGCGAGACTTCTCTGTTACAGCTCTGCTACATGTACTGGAATAGACCTGCCCTGATGGTACGGAGCGCTGTAGTGCGAGACTTCTCTGTTACAGCTCTGCTACATGTACTGGAATAGACCTGCCCTGATGGTAGAGAGCGCTGTAGTGCGAGACTTCTCAGTTACAGCTCTGCTACATGTACTGGAATAGACCTGCCCTGATGGTACGGAGCGCTGTAGTGCGAGACCTCTCTGTTACAGCTCTGCTACATGTACTGGAATAGACCTGCCCTGATGGTACGGAGCGCTGTAGTGCGAGACTTCTCTGTTACAGCTCTGCTACATGTACTAGTATAGACCTGCCCTGATGGTACGGAGCGCTGTAGTGCGAGACTTCTCTGTTACAGCTCTGCTACATGTACTGGAATAGACCTGCCCTGATGGTACGGAGCGCTGTAGTGCGAGACTTCTCTGTTACAGCTCTGCTACATGTACTAGTATAGACCTGCCCTGATGGCACGGAGCGCTGTAGTGCGAGACTTCTCTGTTACAGCTCTGCTACATGTACTGGAATAGACCTGCCCTGATGGTACGGAGCGCTGTAGTGCGAGACTTCTCGGTTACAGCTCTGCTACATGTACTGGAATAGACCTGCCCTGATGGTACGGAGCGCTGTAGTGCGAGACTTCTCTGTTACAGCTCTGCTACATGTACTGGAATAGACCTGCCCTGATGGTACGGAGCGCTGTAGTGCGAGACCTCTCTGTTACAGCTCTGCTACATGTACTGGAATAGACCTGCCCTGATGGCACGGAGCGCTGTAGTGCGAGACTTCTCTGTTACAGCTCTGCTACATGTACTGGAATAGACCTGCCCTGATGGCACGGAGCGCTGTAGTGCGAGACTTCTCTGTTACAGCTCTGCTACATGTACTGGAATAGACCTGCCCTGATGGCACGGAGCGCTGTAGTGCGAGACTTCTCTGTTACAGCTCTGTTACATGTACTGGAATAGACCTGCCCTGATGGCACGGAGCGCTGTAGTGCGAGACTTCTCTGTTACAGCTCTGCTACATGTACTGGAATAGACCTGCCCTGATGGTACGGAGCGCTGTAGTGCGAGACTTCTCTGTTACAGCTCTGCTACATGTACTGGAATAGACCTGCCCTGATGGTACGGAGCGCTGTAGTGCGAGACTTCTCTGTTACAGCTCTGCTACATGTACTGGAATAGACCTGCCCTGACGGTACGGAGCGCTGTAGTGCGAGACCTCTCTGTTACAGCTCTGCTACATGTACTAGAATAGACCTGCCCTGATGGTAGAGAGCGCTGTAGTGCGAGACTTCTCTGTTACAGCTCTGCTACATGTACTGGAATAGACCTGCCCTGATGGTACGGAGCGCTGTAGTGCGAGACTTCTCTGTTACAGCTCTGCTACATGTACTAGTATAGACCTGCCCTGACGGTACGGAGCGCTGTAGTGCGAGACTTCTCGGTTACAGCTCTGCTACATGTACTGGAATAGACCTGCCCTGATGGTACGGAGCGCTGTAGTGCGAGACTCCTCTGTTACAGCTCTGCTACATGTACTGGAATAGACCTGCCCTGATGGTACGGAGCGCTGTAGTGCGAGACTCCTCGGTTCTCTGCTCGGCTTATGTTGTTTTCTTCTATTTTCCAGGCTTGGGTGGCAAATTATGAGCGACCTCGAATGAACGCCAACTCTCTGCTGGCGAGTCCGACTGGTCTGAGTCCTTACCTGCGGTTCGGCTGCTTGTCATGTCGCCTCTTCTACTACAGACTACAGGAGCTGTATCAGAAGGTGAGGGGCAGCAAATATAGATGTGCATGATGGAGGAGGAGGAGGGTAGATATAGGTGGTGGAGGAGGAGGGTATATACAGGTGGTAGAGGAGGAGGGTAGATATAGGTGGGGTGGAGGAGGGTAGATATAGGTGGGGGAGGAGGTGGGTAGATATAGGTGGGGGAGGAGGAGGGTAGATATAGGTGGGGGAGGAGGAGGGTAGATATAGGTGGTGGTGGAGGAGGAGGGTAGATATAGGTGGTGTGGAGGAGGAGGGTAGATATAGGTGGTGGTGGAGGAGGAGGGTAGATATAGGTGGTGGTGGAGGAGGAGGGTAGATATAGGTGGATGCATATTGATGTCTTCCCATTTTGACTCTCTATTCGCTCCATTATAGGTGAAGAAGAACAGTCTTCCCCCGCTCTCCCTGTACGGTCAGCTCCTCTGGAGGGAGTTCTTTTACACGGCCGCCACCAACAACCCCAAATTCGACCAAATGGAAGGGAATCCAATCTGTGTGCAAATTCCCTGGGACCGGAACCCTGAGGCCTTGGCCAAGTGGGCAGAGGGGAAGACGGGGTTCCCATGGATTGATGCCATCATGACCCAGCTGAGACAAGAAGGCTGGATCCATCACCTGGCCCGACACGCCGTGGCCTGCTTCCTGACCCGGGGCGATCTCTGGAACAGCTGGGAATGTGGAGTGAAGGTGAGTCTGCCCCCTGCTGTGACCCCCAGGCTATGACATCACCTAGTCATGGCAGGTTATTATTTAGCTGACTGCTGGTCATACCTCAGTGCTGGGGGCTATTTCTGGATCTGTGTTGTATTAGTCGGTGTAAGAAGGTTAGAGGGGTCATCCAAGGTCACAGCGTCACCTGGTACCTGACTGTGTCTGTGGCATCGCACCCGGCCTGCAGTACTGCACACAGCCTAGTGGTGGAGCTCTTCTAATCTCCTTTCTTACTTTGCACATCTGCATCAGATCCCCAATATACTTCGTGCACTGATAGCCTTTAGGGTGAATTCACACACTGCAATATGGATTCAGCACTGAGATTCTGCGACAGTTTCCATCAGTGTGTACAGGGGGTTATCTGTCATACATGGGGGAAATCTGCAGCAAATCCTCATGTAACACCCCCCATACGGCCGCGGTGGATGTGTCTGTAGTGAGCTCAGGACTTGATGATAAATCTGATTGCAGCGCTCCGTGGGATGGAGGGGAGGTCTCTGCCCCCAATTCCGGATATTAACCCCTCTTTCCCCGTCTCCAGGTGTTTGATGAGCTGCTGCTGGATGCAGACTTCAGTGTGAACGCCGGCAGCTGGATGTGGCTGTCATGTAGCGCCTTCTTCCAGCAGTTCTTCCATTGCTATTGTCCGGTGGGATTTGGAAGACGGACGGACCCCAGTGGAGACTATGTCAGGTATGATGGGTGTGAGTACACGAGTGTGTCGGGTATGATGGGTGTGAGT